>NW_014569600.1:44440-76699 GCF_001313835.1 Polistes canadensis
GGAAATGTAGGTTATGCAGAGAGTATGTAGAGACGTTGGAGCATTTGATAATCTGTGATAGAGGAAGGGAATTGATTTCCGAGAAGAGAAGGAAGGAAGTAGAGGAGTGGATGGTTGGAGTAGAGGAAGGTGCTATAAGAGGGGAAGTAATAAACATGTTAGGAGGTAAGATTCAGGTTGGGATGTGTGAATTTTTCAGAGAAGTAGAGGAGCTATGTAAAAGGAGGAGGGCGGAGGAGGATGGGAGGGAAGGCGAAGACGAACTCAAGTGAGATTTGGGTAGTTATAATTTTTGGATAGTATAATTTTAAGAGTRGTGATAATTAGAGGTAGACGAGAGGTGTGTTAAGAGCAAGCCAAAAATGTGAGATAATTATATGTGATATAATGATAAGACATTGTAAAAAACTTTGTAAGTTGTGCAATAAAAACCTGATTATATATAAATATTATTCTAATTAATATAATGAATTCATAAAATAATATACCTTTTATTATAGTCTTCAGTTCTGCTTTGCTAGGATCGATATTGTGCAAAGCTATCAATAATTCTGCAGGCGTAATCGGAGATGTATGTAGCACACCACTATCGTTGTTATGTGTGCCTAGAAGTCTATTAAATACCTATCAAATACAGATAAATTGTATACATTTGATATTGTAGCATTGACTCAAAATTATTTATTAATTAACTTTGAGAAAAATATATTTACCTCTTTAACGACAATAGGGTTTAATTTTATTAATTTAGGAAGAGCAGCAATAACTTCTTTTTTGGTCAAACCATTTAAAACAGGTATAAGAAATCTTACATCTGATACTCTTGTCTGATATAATTCTCTTACTTTTGCTACTAATTCTGCGCTTGGTATAGCTACATATAAAATAATATATTACAGTTATAAATCAGGAGAATATAAATGTTATAAACCATATTGTATAAATCAAACTTTCAATTCACTTACATTTTTCTGTAAGAATATGTATAATTCTAGTGACCAAAGTTTCTGCTCCTTTCGGACAATTTTCAACAAGTGCAAGTAATTGTGGACTACCCATTCCTAATGACCTTACAGGTCCTTCAACTAATCTGAGAACCATGCGTTTTACATCTGCTCCCATTGATGTGTACACTCTTGCTAATCTAATAGAAGAAATAGTACATATTTTATTTTGATTTTGGAGGAAATATTTAAGAGAACTCATATGAACGAATACTAACTCATGAATAAGATCTTGATGTTCGCTTAATAAAGCCAGATATAGTCCTAAACAAGCTCTGGTAGTAGATTCTGTCCATTGATTTTCTGTTTGAGGTCTTCCTCTATCTTGACCAAAAACTATTTCAGGAGGAGTTTGCAAACGTAAAAAGCCTAAATAAAGAACTGCATATTCTTCTATAAGTTTGCTTAATTCAGGTCGGGCATATAATTGACAAACCAACTGTATTGCTGCTTCTCTTATCTGTTAAAACAAAAAATAAAATTACGTAATATAATTTCAAGAAATAAATCAGCTAGTAATTGTATATTTTATAGTAATATAATCACGAAAATAATATACCGCATTGTTTTCATGTCCTGTATGACATAAGAGGACATTCAAAAAAACTAATTGTTTAGTAGGTCTTCTGATAACCATTTCTTTTAAAAGTTGCAATGGTGCAAGGCCTTTTGTTTCGTCTGATGAAACCATTTTCAAAGCCTCTACTGCATCTTCCGTAATTAAAGGTGCCTCTAAATACAATCTATAGAAAAATACATGATTATATTTGATTTTAATATAAAAATATAGTATTACATATAATAAAATTAGCATATGATAAGTAAAGACTATTACCTATACAATAAAGTATCACGATCCTTGCCTTGAACCAAATCTATTGCAGAAACTAAAGTACATAACAAGAAATTGTAGGCTTGGTGTGGAGCTTCTTGTGGCTTTGTACTTAAGGTTGTTCGTCTTTGAAAACCTTGCAATAAGGCATATTCCTCGTACAACCAACCTAAAGCTAAATCTAAGCGATTTCTCATATCATCCGTAATATAATGAAGTACTGCTTCTTTAATATATGGATTAAAGGTTGCTGCTAAAGTTGTTAAGATTTTTGACCTATAATATTTAGTAATTAAATAAATTATTATCATTTAATTTTTTTCTTAATATTGATTCATATTAATATCATTAATCATTATACCTTACAGCAGAAACACCACCAAGAACTGCAACTTTCTCTGCAAGTAGAATTCTGTTAACTGCCATTAACAACATCGTTTCTTTTCCTTCTTTACTAAGTGGTTTTGTAACTTCTGATAATTTTAAAGATTTCAAACGATTCCGTGCTTTGGCTAACGATTTTTCATGTGCCTCTAATGATGCCTTCGCCTCTTTTTCTTTCTCTCTATCTTTTTCACGTTTTCGTTCTCGTTTTGCTTCAGCCACGCTAATGGTTGGATTTTTTATCAAATCTTCCATCACAGCGTCTTCATCTTTGGCATCTTTCTTACTTTTCTTTGCCTTAGCTTGTTTAATTTGTGCAGCTAAAAGTCTTGCAATCGTTTGACATTGTACATTTATGTCAGTTGTTGAAGTTGGTTGATATTCTCTTTGAAAGATGGTCGTCATAGTATCTGGAACCCATGCCTATTACATGCAAATATTCAATATATTAGAATATTTCAATAATTTTATATAAAATGCATTATAATGTATTTTGTTACAAAAAAAAAATGTACATACCATACTGTCCATTACTAATTCTGTGGCTATTTCTACACTTAATCTTTCTGCTATAAAACTTTCAGAGAGTTCAATTAACTCGGGTAATTTTGGTACTAAAACTGGATTTGCTACCGCTTCAGTTTCTTCAGGTATTAAAGAAGTATCTACTTTTGCACGTTTAACAGCAATTGCAACTGCTGCTTCCTAATAAAATAACAATAGGAAAATGTTTAAAAAAAAATGTTATATTTAAATTAACATACTATTCAATTATATATATATATAAAATGTAACTTACTTGTTGACGTTTTTTAATGCGCCTGACATCTTCTGGCTTAGGATAAGCTTTGATAATTTCTTGTTCTTTGGCACCAAGCTGAGCTAATAACTTAGCAATAGTTGAAGCAAATTCTATTCCAGATGGATGTTTCATTAATCCAAGTAGAGTAAGTTTCAATTGCTTTTGTACGCTTGTTACTTGAGAATCGGACAAGGTTGGAGGTAAATCATGTTGTAACTTCTGTAAAGCTGATAAAAATTACCTAATTTAATTTATGTTTATATTTTTGTTATTTCATCAAATCAATGCATTAAAGTACCTTGAATTACACTAGACATAAATTGTGGTCTAGTTTTAGCAATTAAGGCCAAAGAACCCATACATGTCATTAAATTGACACTACTGACATGTGGGGATCCATGAAATTTAATAAGTAAATCCATTACATGGTTTGCTTCTTCTTCTAATTTCCTTCTGCGAGCTATCTTTAATGTCAATGGAATATCTTCAAGAGAAAAATCATCTGGTTTTTTTGGGGCATCTGAATCTGGATAGGTTTGAATCAAAACAACTCCCTCTAAAAATTTAACTGCTTGTGTTCTAATACTGTAATGTAATGTTTTTAATAATAATTTTATCAATCTGTTTGTTTGATTTATAGATTACTTTGATTTGTATAGATTACTTACCCATCATTATCACTATCTATCATATTAATAATTTGAACTTTTAGGCAACTTAGTTGAGACCATGCCATTTCCATTTCTAATGTTACAACAGCAGCATAAGAGATCCATTTTAAAGCTGCTCTAAGAATTCTTCCACTAGCTCGAAGAGCTCTTTTAGCTACTACCGGTGCTTTATCTGAGACAAGCCTTAATAGTACTGGAACTATTCGTGGTATTGTTTCTGGTTGTTTTACACTAAAATTTATATTAAGTATTTGCGTTAAATATATAGACATATACATTACTTAGATATATATTATGAAATTAATTTGGTAAAAAAATATATCTAGTAAAATATTATAAAATAATATTAATGATAATTACCCTGCTTCTTCAATAAACCCTGTAACTGTCTTTCTCACTTCAGCAGTTCTGTCTAAAGAAAATTGTATAGTTTCATCCAAATACAATGGAAGTAATTGAAGTTCCTTATTACATAAAATTTCTTGGACTTTACATAAATTAGAAACTTTTACATCTACATCAAGGCACGTAGAAGCTTCATTCAACCATTCAACAACCTGAAAATGAATAAATTTTACAATAAAATTTATAAAAATTTACACAACATCAAATAGCAATGTATACAATTATACATGTATATATGTAATTAATGTCATATTAAAAAGTGAGGTTATATTACTGACCAAATCACCCGGCCCTTTTTCCTGTTCTGATCTTCTGTGTATTCGTGGATCCATCTTACTTGTAAATAATACGAAAATAAAAAAAATGTATTCTTATTAAAATATTAATGTAAAGAAATAATCTTCCAATATTACATAAAAAATACACATAAGGCCACTAATCTCATACAGACTATATTATTTAAAAATAAAACATTTTTTTATATATTATAAAAAAATGAATTTTCGTTATATTTTATAACGTGATTTATATATTTTATCATATATTTATGATAAATAAACAACAACGTATTCTTAACACTCTACTAAAAATTCACTTCTTCCGCCATTTTGAAAATTATACGGAGTTCTTACTATTAGTAGAAAAATTAAAAACACACTGATAGTGATTGGATATTACCAAACAAGCGGCAAAAGATAACCAATTATCGTCGAAAAATTTTAAATTAAAATTTCATATTGAAAATGATGAAATTAATGATAAACATAATAAACAGTATAAACAAATATTATTCACTTAAAAAGTAATCTTGTATAAGATCCTATATAGAAAGTAATCCTATACATAATTGAACTTTATTTAATTACTGATTATGTCCATCCTGAACTACAATAAAATTAAAAACATTAATATACTATTACATCATTAAATTATTTAATTTTTATTATATATAATAATATATACTAAATATCCTCCTCTGATAAGCAATTAATGCAATCGTAAAAATTAAGATAAAAAAAAAAAGAAAAACCCCCACACGAAAAGCGCAAAATTTCAAGAATTAATTTTCTAATTATCCCCACCTCTTTCTCCTTCTCCTCCTCCTCCTAATTTTATTTTATTCATTTTTTATTTATTGTATTTTTTTTTCAATAAATATTATTCTCCCTCCTCCCCAACCCTATCTTCCTTTATTCTCATATAACGCGTACAAAACATTACGCTTGGTCGAAAGGGGGTTAGCGAAGGGGGGGGGGGAGAAATTTCGCAGTCTTTATATAGGAAAAACATACGGGACGGGGACGGGGGTCGGGGGACGGGGGATGGAAAATGAAACAAACTTCGTCACGTGAAAATCTCGGACGCGATTCATGGCGTTACTCGATACGGAATATTAATTGCCGGTTATATTGGTTTCTCATGGATTACGTTATGTATCGTGAAAGCGTGACTTGGAACTAGCCAGTGCCTGAGCTTTTGCGCTTGCTTTTGCGCTTGCTTTTGCGCTTGCTTTTGCGCGAACGCAAATATTCGTGTACCAAACGCAATGCACGTTTTCCTCTTTCTCTGTCTCTGTCTCTCTCTCTCTTTCTCTCTCTCATATACCCACCAACCAACCAACCAACCAACAGACACTTTACGAACGAACGGAATTCAAAACTGCCTTTTTGTCCGAGCAAAGCTTTTTGTTTTTATTTCTCGCTTCATCATTCTCGTTTGTATCTCCTTGTTCTATATTCTTGTATCTCATTCGTCGTTCCTATTCCATTTTCACCCCCCACCCCGCGANATAAACTATTGTTTGTTAATATTAAATACAATTAGAAAGATTTTGTAAATATCGATAAATAATTAAATATATAATACCTGATATTTTACTTTTTTATACATTCCATCTCTTAATCACATTAGATAATTAATCATATTTTCCTGATTACTTTGTAATTAACGATTTGCTAACATAGTTTTTATAGTATGATAAGAACTTTTGTGTAAATATATATATATATTATCCGCTTACAACTTATAATTTAAAGTTTAATTACTCTAATTATTATTATTTTAATGCGCTTAAATAGTTTAAAAAATCTAATAACCAATGAAATGTACACATTTATTAATTTGTTTATAATTAAAATTATTTAAATTGTTGAGGTGGTGGTCCGAAGATACTACCACTTTGTTTACTAGCCGTTCTTGAAGGAGCAAAACCAAGCATCTTTTGAATATTCTGTAAATGAAATTATTATTACATATAATTGATATGACAGATGTATTCGTATAATTGTTTGTACGTACTTGTCTAATGCTCATAGTACAAAGTATATATAGAAATATAAAAGAACACTCTGTATAATCATCGCCTGGTAAATTTCTATGCGATAAACCTTGTATCCAACTTATTGGTACAAATGGCAATTTTGCTACTACTCTGCCATCAAATATACTGTTAAACATACTTAAAAGGGCAGTAAATGCGAATCCAATTGCAAACATAGATTTCATTTTGACAAGCGATAGATCTCTATTATTATTCTTAAGCCTTTCTTCTTCTCGTTCTATTTTCTTTTTTTGTTGTTTGTCCAATGAATCACCATGCGCTTCTTTTCTTTTTTCCACTAAATATAAAATAAAATTTATATGATAACATACAAAATCCTATACTTTCATTATATTATAAAATTTGTCATTTTACATTTTTTACTCTGTTTCTCTACTTCTGCTTTTAATTTCTGATATTTTTCAGTTCTGTAAACCATCAACCATGTCAGTCCTGAAAATATAAAGGTAAAAATAATATTATAATAACAATAATCATAACAAAACCAAGTATATTTATTTTATAAAATATTATAGAAAAAAAGTTTAATTCACTGTAAATATGGTTCAAACTTACCTTCACCCAGTAATGCTGTACATACACTAATGAAAACAATTAAGATAGTGTCTGCCCACATTTTATTATATACAAATAAATTTTCTGACTCAAATAATTTCTACAAATGATTCAATACAATAGAAATAAAATTATTGTTTTTTACGGAAACACAATACTGAATGCGATGGTATTATTTCTGCACACATATGTAATGCATATGTATGGTATGCATGATTTTAGTTATCAGCAGTATGTCGGAAAAAATTTAGGGAAGTATCAGATGGTCCTAAAATAAACTAGCTTGTGTGATCGAATTGATTTGTTTCTTTAATTGTATAAAAAGAAAGTATATTATCCATTCACTTAAAATAAGAGCATAATATAAAATTAAGAGTCAAAATAAGTAATAACTTATTATTTTTAGCGAATAACATAATCATATAAAACCGTAAAGATTTTCCTCTTCATACGATTACCAATGAAATTGTTTTTAATACTTCATTCTATTAAAATTCTAGATACTTGAGATAATTACCAGCCAATAAACTAAAGACTATATCATGTAATTGTCCAATCACATAAGTAACAATATTTTCTGCAGTTTTAGAACGAATCTATCCACGAATATGTATTCATCTAAATAGAATATTAACATGCATTTATTTATAATCGATCTTAAATATAATATTGTAAAAATGTCTTATTTAAGAAATATAATTTTGAAAACCTAAGATTCTTTATATATACTAGGTATTATCGTACATTTAGATTATTCATTCAATATAACTCGAGATATGTGAGACTTCAGCGATGGATGCGGGTAAGAAGCTAACTAAAACCATGTTAGGAGAAACCTGCCCTTTTCAAATATACCTATTAACATGTTTATCATTAGTTGATAAACTAATGTTACAAAAGGTCAGACAGAATTATGTACATGATATTTATTCTAACATATTCAGATAAATAAAAAAAAATTATATTCATTTACACAAAACATCATGCCTTGTCATTTATCTAATTGCAAGTACACAGATTATACGTATATTCCGAAGAATTTAATAAATAAGAAGTTTTAGTTGTTTGTTAGACTTAGGTTATTTGATGAATTGTGTATTTACATTTTTATTATTTTAAGTTTGGATTATAACTATATTATTTCAAATTTTTATTACAAAATTATCAATATGGCTTATTCAAAGAATTTAGATAATCGAAAAATTATATGTATTGGATTAACTTGTCTTGACATAATACAAACATGTACATATTATCCTCCTGAAGATTCTGATCATAGGTATATATATGTATATATATATATATATATATTTTTTTTTTATTAANCATAATACAAACATGTACATATTATCCTCCTGAAGATTCTGATCATAGGTATATATATGTATATATATATATATATATATTTTTTTTTTATTAATTTATAACAATACAATATTTATTCGATAATCTAATACTTACTTATTGAATACAAATGTTTAGGTCTGTTGATTATAGATGGCAAAGAGGTGGAAATTCGTCAAATACATGTACTGTCCTTTCTTTGTTAGGAAGTCCATGTGAATTTTTAGGAGTATTAAGTAAAGAAGAGCATATTAATTTTTTAAAAAATGACATGAAAAAATATAATATTGATTTTTCTAATTGCCCAGAGGTTGAAGGTTATAGATGTCCTATATCAACAATTATATTAAGCTTAAGTACTGGAACTCGTACAATTTTACATTATAATCCTAATCTACCAGAAATAACATTAGAAGACTTTGGATGTCTGAAATTAAAGAATTGCAGTTGGATTCATTTTGAAGTAGGGATATAACATTCGATTAATATTTTTAAATGAACAATTTTAATCATTATTTTATGTATTCAGGGCAGGAATATAACACAAGTTTTAGCTATGATGGAAACTATAGAAAAATATAATAAATTTATAAAATGCATGAATAAGCAAGCTGACAAAATAATGAATAAACAATTTATGAGAATTACTGTTAGTTTAGAGTTAGAGAATCCTCAACGTGAGTTATTACTTTTATTACCATATGCTAATATAGTATTTATATCAAAAGATTTTGCACAAAGCAGAGGATGTGATAATATGGATGAAATATTGGAAAATATCGGTGCAAGAGCTAGACCAGGGTAAAAATTAAAATATAAATTTAGAATTATATGAAATAAAGTATATTTTTTTGTTATGATACTTTTTTAGGACAATTCTTATTTGTGCTTGGGGTGATAGAGGTGCAATGGCACGTGCCCCGGATGGAACTACAGTAAAATCTCCAGCTTTTCCGCCAGAAATAATAGTAGACAGTCTTGGTGCTGGGGATACATTTAATGCAGCAGTTATACATTATTTAAACAAAGTAAAAATTTCTGCTGAAAATGAAGAAAATGACCCTTTAAATAATCCCATTGAAACTTCAAACATTGGCTTCACGAAATTTAATGATCCAAATGTTCTACAGGCAGCTATAATTTTTGGTTGTCATGTAGCTGGTGCCAAAATAGGAATGAAAGGTTACGATGGTCTTTTAAATTACAAATAAATTTGTAAAAAAAACATGCAGATATTAATTTTATACGGTTCGGTTTTTACCGTTTAGTTAAAAAAAATGCACCGACTTATTGGCCAACCTAATATTTGTGGTACAATATTTTAATAAAATAAATTTAAGATATGAATGTCACGTATATTGTGTGTGTGTGTGTGTGAGCATTTTTATAATTAATATTTTATATTTAATATGTAATACAGAGATCTGTGATATTAGATCTGAGAGAGAACGGAAACACCAAGGAACCAGAATATGTTATGACGTTCTCTCAGATTCTATCATATTGATATAAAATATTTTATCATAACTGTTATTATAGTAATAAGTATTGTGGAAATATAATATAATCAAATATGAGGATTTTATTTGTAAATAATTTTATAATAATATGCAAACATTAATAAATTTTTATAAATATGTACATTTTTTATAATAATATAAAGATATACTTTTTTATAATGGTATAAATATATATATATGTGGTGTATAAAAATTATTTGTTGTTGCAATAGATGATGATTTTCTTTAAATTAATAAG
Source organism: Polistes canadensis (assembly GCF_001313835.1). Lineage (NCBI taxonomy): Eukaryota > Metazoa > Arthropoda > Insecta > Hymenoptera > Vespidae > Polistes > Polistes canadensis. Next base: position 54,537 of record NW_014569600.1, read on the forward strand.
ATTACTGATAGAATACTAACATATAATTGTTGCATAAATTATATATAAAATGTGTTAATTAGTATCCTGGAAATACTAAACAAAAAACCTGATATATCATTGCTTATTATTAACTGTTTAATCTCTCTCTCTCTCTCTCTCTCTCTCTCTCTCTCCCTCCCTCTCTCTCTCTCTCTTTCCCCCTCTCCCCCCCTCTCTCTCTCTCGTTGCAAATAAATATATATATATATATATATATATATATGAATCTAATAAAAATTGATTTAAAGCTTACATTTATCAGCAATCATTTGTCATATCTTGACAAGTTCTTGCTTCACTGTATTTATCTGCCAATGCTTCTATTATATCCAGCAATAACTCTTTACTTAGTTGCTTCAATCTTGGTAGCCTTGCAACCTTATAATATAAATAATATTCCAGGTAATAGAATTTATGTAATAATAGTATTAACTTAAAAAAAAATGTATGTTATAAAATTATACCTTACTGTAATGATGCACTATAAGATTTAATGCATATTTCTTTATGTCACTAGCCTGCATTCTATCTGCAGCTTCTAAAATTTGTATAACATTTTCAAAAGTAACATTCATTTCTAAATTTTGTTTACAAAATGCTTGTAAACGATTATTTGTAAAACCGTAAAAAACTGGAGCTGTAAATAAATACAATGAATCTTCAGGAGGCATTGAAACATCCGCGTAATATATATATCTCATTAAAGAAGCAAATGATTCTGCTGATGGAATCATCTCGCCAATTTGTATCTGTAATAAATGATTAATATAAAAAATTCATTATTTTATATGAATTTAATAATAAATTTGTTACCCACATTAACAATATTATTTTCAGGCATGAAGGAACGAAACATGCCTTCAAAATAAGTGCATCGTGCTGCGAGAACAGCTTTATGTGCTGGTATGTGGACACCATCCAACATCAAAATAATATCACAGAATTCCTTACCAATACTTATTAAAAATGCCTCCATATCTTGTTCTAAGGTTGTTCCTGGTATAAAATTCAATTAATATTGAAACATATTTGAAATTAATTAAAGAAAAAAAGAAAAAACATACCTGTTTCAGATTCATATTGTTTGAAAATATTTCTCCCTTGTGGAACTTGTCGTTTTCTAATAATTTCAACCATTAATGGTTGATCCAATGTCTCAAATTCTTGACTCATAACGATTTGATTGTAATTACTTTCTTTAACAATAAAACTAAGACAAAATTCTTTAATGAAATATAATTTCAAATGTGCAGCATTGTGTAATGCTTCTAAAACATTAGCATGACTTATGGTTGCTTCTAAATAATGTACACATAATTGTTCTAAACGTTTCATATTAAATTGAACTGCAAGGCGATAAACATCCATCATAAGAAGAACGATGCCATTGCTTAAAGGATCATCAAATCGACTATTTGATGTATCTTCTAATCTTTTCGTAGGATCGATACGATCCGTGTAGATATAATTTAATACCATTTCAAAAGCTTCTGGAACAGCATCTTTTAATTTTACCTACAAACATAACTTCTTATTGTACACTGTCTGATACAAAAAAAAATCAGATCTTTGAAATAATAGATATAAATATAGTTAAAAAATACCTCTAATAAAGGTAAATCTTTAACTGGTACATCCGCAGAACCTAAAACTTCTTCCAAATGTTTTTCTCTTTTTTCATGTGCTTGTCTAATACGTGCTCTTAAAAATTGAGAACGAGCTGCAACCATAGCTATGTGTGCAGGTATTTTTGTTTCACCTTCACCTACTACAAATACTACATCACAGAATAAACGAGAATTTAACAGTTTTCCAAAATCATCATGAAGGGTGCACTTAGGGTACGAAGAAAATTGAAATCTGTATGTTTCTCCTGAACGTACATTGTTATCAACAGTACCACCAAATATAAACATGGCTTCTCCAATTACTGCTGCAGCGTGAAAAAGGCGACCAGATGGTATCTTTAATAGTAATAATAATTGTGATATAACAGTAAATATAAAACTAAATTCTATAAAATAATTTTTAAACAAACCTGACTGTCAGCAGACGGTAATACTATACTCCAAGTTTGTGTGTCCAAATCGTAACAGTGAAGATCATTTGGTAAAGTTGAATCAGCTGCTCCACCAAAAACATAGAGATGTCTGTCAAAGCTTACCATTGTGTGACCATATCTACGTGGAGGTGGTGGAGGTGCACCACGAAGTATGTGCTCTGTTGATATACGAGTCCAACTAATAAAAATCGAATAATCAAATATAAAATATTAGATTTTATATTATGTCAATGTTATAAAATTTTAAAGATATATTTACCGCCTATCTCTAAATTGAAATTGAAAAAGACTATTCGTAATTTTAGCTCCACTCTGTCCACTAAATACAAACATCGATTCACGAGCTACAGCAACAGGAAAGTTGCAGCAAGTTGGAGGGCAGTCTCCAGATTGAGCTACTTTTTCCCAAATACGTGTATCACCAGGCTGCAAAAAATACACATCTTTCAAGCTAGTGGAACTACTAAACATATTCAAATTATAAATCTTACCAATAAGGATATTGTCCACATGTCATTAAGCCGCGCATTTCCATCATATCCAGCAAAAATCCACAATTTATTGTCATATACAGCAGCACCATGCGCAGATCTTGCAACAGGTGTTCTACACGATGGCAAATGTTTTGATCAAATTTAAAAATGATGCTATTAAATGCAATTATTGATTAACATTATGATAACATACACTCCAATAAATTTCCATTCTGTCCACTGCCCAGTTAAAAAATGATATTCAAAAAGATCATTTTTATTAGTAAGATTTGAATTTGAATGTATATCACCGGTATAACCACCAAATACAAACATCGAAGTATCATGTACTACTGCTGAGTGATGATAACGCGGTGCTGGTGGAGTTCCTGTAGCAAATGAACGACCCCATGATTTTTCTTTTACATCAAAGCGTAACAGATCATTTAACATTCTTGAACCATTATCACCACCAAAGACATATATGGCATCTTTGTATGCCACAACTGTATGTTTGCTGCGCCTGTCAAATAAAATGTTTGTGTATATAGTATTTTAGATTTAATTAACATTACTTTTTAAATGGTATTTTAATGCAAGTAATAAGTGATTGAAAATGAATTTACCTAGCGCCAACAAATTCATCACATTCAGGCATACATTGCCAACGATGTACAGTTTCAAAAGGTCCAAAATCAAGTGTCAAACATTCAGCAGTTGTCACATTATCCATTTTAATTTTTCAAAATATTAAACTTATGAAATTAACACCATACTTAACCTATAAGCTATATACAAGGAGGACGATCGAGATACGCGTTTTTGTCGAATTTGTGTTGTTCAAAATAAGGAAATACCGAGTACGATAATTCTCCACGAGGACGGCGGTGGTGTCACCAAGCTTTTAACTCAAAAATATCGAAAAAAAAGCGAAGTTCACGTAACTAATTAATAGCCCGTAATTTTATTAGTTTATAAAAGCTTATAAGAAAAAAAACAATATTATTTCTATTAAATAAAATTTATAATCTTATACGAAAGAATATTTATTGCTATTAGAACAGCTACTCCGTTAATTATTAATCGATTAATCTTCTTACAACTCAACAGGTTATTTTATATTGTTGATTTTGTGTAGTATTATTCACTTTTATACTAATTGAGTTAAAGATAAATTGATTCCATTTCACAATTTTTTTACAGATATATAGGATGATTTATCGACATTTTTTTCATGCTATTGTTATTTTTTCTTGACTTTCTGATATCATAACCAATTATTCCATTTTCTTTAATTTATAATTTTTTATTTACTTCGTCGACTTATTTATTTATTTTTTTCCTAAGTTAAAGGTAAGTTTTTTCATATTTGAAAAATCAGATCCAGCGAATCGACGCGTTCTCTAGTGGCAATAGAAATCATCCTCTCATACCGTATATATGTAGACACATTTACAACACTACGATCGGCCTCTTTGATATAGCTCTGTTTCTACACATTTTAACTCTTATATTGAATTATCAATAACACGGAAAGCGCCATGCGATAATCGCGCTGACACTGATGCGATATATGGACTGTTTATTTTGAAAGTGATGTAAGTCCATTTGTACTCTGTAAATATACATTATTTTAGTTAAATTAGACTAAAAGAAATACATAAAATCCAATTACATATCGACGAATTAATAGAAACATTTCCAGACTTTACATAATTAATGAATATTTTTGAATTGACCAATATGCAAACCTTTAATTTTCTCGAAACAACAAAAAATGGACTTGCACCACTTTCAAAATAAACCATATCCATAAAAATCCATATCGTAAGAATCAATAGTTTTAATAATACTGATACAAATAATTAATTACAATATGAGTAAGAATATTTTATGTGTAATATATTTTTTTGCATAAGAATATACACAAAAAAAAGAAATTAATAAATTTAATTTAGTTTTTATATTTTGTAAAATATTTTATATTTTATTCATATATATAATACCTTAATGTAATAAATACTTATATCAAATCTTTGTTAAATGTACATACATATATACATATAAATCCTTGTTTGACAATTATTTATTTCATGTCAACGTATATATCGGGTATATCATAGACATGTCTTTTTTTTCTAAAATCCATTGTTTAAAAAGTTTTTCGACATCTTCAGATTGTATCTGTAAGTTTATGTACGTCAACAATATTTTTGATTATGAATAAAAGTTAAATAAATAAATTCATTATCTGAATAAATAGCATAGTAATGATATACAATTAAGAAATTACCTTATCAATGGTGAGGTCAGTGACATTTAATCCTTTTAAAATTTGAGAAATATCTAGTAACCAAAGTTGTGCACTATTTTGAATGATCCATAAATTTATATTAATTGATCCTACTACGTAATGAATGTTATTATAATCACATCTAAAAGATAAAAGTATTTTAATATTTTTCTGAAGATGAAAGTATCTATTTTATAATAAATTTGTCTGTAATATGTAAATGTTATTCAAAATTAAATGATTATAATTTTTTATACTTATAATTTACCTATTTTTAAAACTTTTTCTGACATTGTCTATATTCATATTCCAAGGTACTGTAGTTCTCATTGCAAGATTTTCTGATTTTTGTGTATTTGAGTTTTTCATATTTTCAAGCATACGTAAAAGTCGTTTTTTATTTTTCTTGGATTCTTCATGAAGTTTCTTTTTAAGTTCATCTTTTCTGGCCTTCTCTTTATTTAATTTTTCTTCGCGAGCAAGATCTTGATAATATCCATGTTCTTGGGACGGTAAGTGTTTCCAAATATCTGTTATTTTACGAGCAACTTCTACCGTTGATAGTTTAGGATTTTCTTTCATTACTACAAACAAGTAATAATAATTATAATTATTTTTCTAATATATAGATTACAAATACAATTTATATTAATGATACAAAAAAGAAAAAATGTGCAATATATTTACTTTCTGATCTGATGTCTTTTGCAAATTTTGTAAATGTTGTCTCCATAGTAGAAGAATCATTACTTAATGATACATAGTTTGTACAATCGTTAAATGGTTTTACATCTGTACCACCCTATTAATATAAAAAAAATATACTTATTATAAAATGATATATATATTTATTTTTCGTTAAATTACAAAAAAGGAAAAATGATAAACATACCTTTAAACCTTCTACATGTCCTTTACTCCACATTTTTAATGAATGCTCCTCTTTTTCATTATTTTTTTTATCATGCACCTTATCTATATGTGGATTTATGCTATTTTCTTCATTTAATATAAGATCAATCTCAAAATCTTCACCAAGGTCTACTACAGGCAATTGACTAATGCTTTCATTTATAACATCAACTTGATTATCTAATGTATTTATAGTCTCTTGATTATTAATTTTTTCATCAGTTGAATTCAAATCACGGAGTAATGAATCATTGGTATATTCTGGATTGCTACTGAAATTAAAAGTAATATTTGAATTTCGTTCTAAAGTATATGTCTTTTTAAAAGCTATCTTTTATGTTCTATTAATACTAACGTATTATCATGTTTAAGGTCGTTATTATTCGTACAATTGATATCTGTACTGTTACGTTTACTTGAGTTATGCGAATTTGTCGTAGTGTCTAAATAATTTGCAATAGCTTTTAATTCATCCTCAGAAATATTACATCGATTATCTGTACTTATTAAATCATTTGTCGTATTTTTACTATTGGAGTTGTCTTTAGTAATTTCCGAGTTCAATAATTCAGTCGTATTATTATTAGTTTTTTTTTTAATTGATTCTCCGTTTGTACATTTTTTCGTTTCTTTTTCATCCGTATCAGCTAAAATTTTGCGTTTTTTACATACTGGCAATTCAGTTTCTGAATTATTTGTATTATTTATCGACGAATCTCTTTCATAATTACTTATTTCAGTAGAATTTTTTCTTTTCAGTTCTTCACTTTGTATATCATAAAAATTTATTACAAGTTTGCTTATAATATCAAGAATTATTTGCTAGAATATATATTTTGTTTGTTTTTAATATATTATTATAATTTTTGTATTTTTCATTTAATTTGTAATTGGATAATATATACCTGATTTTTTAAAAGTACTGTATCTTTATTAGGTTCTAAATTAACATCAATATCTGCCGGATCTACCAAAATATACACGAGAAATATTAGTTTCCTTTTTACTGACAGTTTGTTGCTAAAATATTCTGAGATCGTATCATTCACTACCTAATAACAAAAACAAAATATAACATTTTGTTAAATGCTTTTTTTTCTTTTTAATACAATACATTATCATTAAATAATATATTATATTTTAGAGAAAATAATGTGTAATAATGAAAAATATTAAATGTAAAATATCTATCAAAGTTTAATTAATTCTTATAAAATTAAAATCAAACCTTTTCAATATCTTTATATTTAATAGGACGATTATTGATAAAGATGTAACGATGAGTAGTTTCACAAATTTCATTTATATCCTCTAGTCCTCTATCAGGAATCATTAATTGTATTGTAGCCTGAAAGTGCAAATAAAAGTTTTATTAAACATTATTTATAATATTTCAAGTGATTGACTATGATATATATTTCCTTTTTTTTTTAATATAAAATAATGTTATTATATATACCTCAGTATCTTCATGAGTAATCCATTTCATTTTAGACATTATCCGCCTCCCTAGTACATATTGTGCTGCTTCTTTGATATTATCTAGGTTTGGTTTCATAAATATGATATTATTGTTTACTCTATAACTAATTCTCACCGTAAAATTACATATTCCAAAGCTTTTAAGCATTGTTTCTATTAATTTAATATTTTGATTTGCTTTTCTTTTGTCAGTAATTAATTTTCTCCTTACAGGTAATTGTCTAAACATTTGTTTAACTTGAACCGTAGTACCTAATGTAAAAACAAATTATATAAAGTAAGTATAATGATTTACTTGCTTATTATATTATTATATAGTAAGTATACCTTTCGGTCTTGGATATGATTCAGTTGTCATAATATTTCCATCGTTATCCATATTATACAACCTGCCTACTTCATCATTTTCTGTTTTTGTCATAATTACAACATCGCTCATTTTACATAATGCGTTTAGTGCTTCACCTCGAAATCCATAAGTTTTTAACATACCTATATAAATAATATAATAAAGATGATGTTATTATTAATAATGTAAATCATATAAAATAACAATTAAGCTTTAATATAATAATAGCAAGTATTACCCAAATCTTCAAAACACGATATCTTTGAAGTACTGGATGGTAAAGCGATAAATGAGGCATTTACATTTGAAATGCCATCACCATCATCTTTAACTTCTATCATCGATGTACCATTATCAATCTAATAACAATTACAAATATTATAATATGCAATTGAAATAAATATATCAAACTGATTTGTTTGAATGAATTTACTCAAAACTTTTCAATCCACCATCATATAAATGAAAAAGAACATAAAGTGTATATGTATATATAAAAAGAAAAACAGTATAAGTGAATTTTAAATACGTACGAGATTAATTTCAATGTTTTTTGCATTTGCATCAAACGCATTCTCTACTAATTCTTTAACAACGCTATATACAGATGTTATAACTTGTGTAGTGGTTACAAGTCTTATTGTATTTTCATCCAAGCTTGTAATTGACATTTTTGGTCGGCCTAATTTTCCGCTTTGCTAATTTAAAATGTTGTCATGGAATCAAATGGAATAAACAAGCATGAAAAATATATCCAAAATAAAGTTGAGGACGAGTATTGGGATATTTTTTAAAAGTATACAAATAAGTAGTTTTTAAAACAATTAATTAAAATAATCCTTTAATATATATTAATATACAATATTCATTTGTTTGTTGAATAAAAAACAGAAACAATAAATAAGACTTTTTTGTTCATCGTTTAACCTATTTCTCTACAAAAGTGGATAACAATAACCGTATTGGAATATTTCATGAATATTTGGGGATTTTAGATCGTTATGGATGGCAATAATGAGATTTCAAACATTTTGGCGGGATGACAGACTAGTCATTTAATTTGAAATATTATTAAGAATGAAAAAAGAAAAAAACATATTTATATGCAATATATATAATGTTTACAGAAGTATACATGTGATGTAAAAATTATACGGACAAATTTTGGATAATAAAATTCACTAGCAAATTTCTATAAACGATTAAGATCGTTATATTTTATTTCGAAGTAAAGTTTTTTCACTTGTAGAAAATTAAAGGTTCAAAAGGTCGAAGTTTCTGTCGTCGCTATAGACGAGGGTTCGTGAACCCTACGTATGTGAATATCGATTTTATTATTTTTAGAAACCACTTGGAAATGGTCAATGGAATAGTTATTACTCGTTATAACTTTTCTTATCTTTTTTTCTTTCTTCCCCCGTTTATAATTTATCTTATTGTTAAATTTCTTTTTTATATGATTTATGAATACTTTTACAGAAAAACTTTCTTTTAATGTATTTAGAATAATTTCGCTTTGGATTGTTAATTTATAGAAGAAATTCTATGAAAGTATTATAACAAGATAAAAAAAAGATAAACCAGTAAGTATTAAACGTATGCAAGAATAAAATCACGTATAAAATAAATCAATAATTTTTGATCAGGCTCAAAAATCAAAGTAACAGTAAATCCAATGCATTGCTATACTCATGTGAGTTTTACAATGTGCATATTGTCCGCGTATGTATCGAGTGTTATCGACCTTTTTATAAATAAATTGTATTGTACTTATGGACCATCATAGTTCATACGACAACGTCACAAATTCTTTGTTATGCGAGTTCGATCAATTCAATTAGGTATCTCGTTTAAGCAGATAAATAATTTGAAATTCAAACGAATTCGACAGTTTCTATAATTAAATAAAAAAAATGTTCAAATAAGTGATATTCAAATGGTTTTCTCTTTCTTATTCATATATCCTATCACTATCATAGAACATTTTTACGAAGTATATGTAGACATGTATATTGCAAGTATAAATACATCCTGTCTTGAATCAGTTTGATTCTACTCGTTCATTAATCCAGTTGTCGGATATATTCAAAAAAGATCAACAAAAACCGGATTCGTTTTGTTGGTATGTCATGCAAGTTGTTATAAAACATGCTATAATTAGAACTTTATACATATACATTGTTCTCTCATTAATGTATCCTTTTTTTTATTGTTATTTTTTTCTCTATGATATATTCTTTAATTATGCTGATTACTCCTGCTAAATAATTATGCTAATTGCTACTATTAAATAATTATTTTATATGCTGTGAATAATTATATATGCATCCAAGTATTCGTGCTAATATACAGATACAATGATTTGAAATTTATTAAATATTTCTAATATATATTATATCCTATATATTATATATTTTTCCTCGTATTAATTTATTTACAATTTGTTTCCGATAATAATAATTTTATTTATTTAACTAATTTCACATTTATAAATTGAAAATGGTAAAGTTAAAACTCGAAGCGTCGTATTTGTCAATTATGCGAATGACATATATATTTTTATTGACGTCAATTTGTACGATAAATTTAATTAAACATTTCTTACATTAGCATTCAATTGTTCTATATAATAACTCGTTTAGAATATAATTTTATAACACATGGGGAGGGTCATAGTATAAATGTCGCTTGACAAACGACGCATTAACTCTTTTAAAACCTTATAGCATGTTTTATAAAACATATTTTTAGTAAATCTAAAAAGCTTCTATTTTTCATCGGAGTATAAAGTATAATTGAACAAAATTTCATCAAGATTAAAAGAAAACAGTAAGAGAGTTAAAAACAGATTACAAACATTTTTTCTTTCCGAACAAAAAAAAATGATGTCTGTTGAGATGTTTTTGCTTTAAATAAATAATTTGTTTTTATTTTATATACTAAATACATAAATAATTAATCTGTTAATCATGAAGATTTTCTTGATCAATTACCATTAATTTATAAGATGGAATTGTGATTACTAATAAGGTGGAGAACAAAAATCTTTGAATACTGAATAATGGACTAATGATTCGTAAAAAAAAAATGAAGAATTGTGATATATGTGTTATCATTATTTTGTGAAATAACTAGTTAAATCCTGAAATGTTTAAATATAAGAAAAAGAAGAATTACATACTTTAAATAGATGATACATTAATTTACAAACGACGAGTAGTTAAAGTAAAAAATTGAAATTTGATTGATAGATTAGATTCGATAAGCTAACAAAATTTGTTTCTAAAGTACAAAGAAAACTAAGATATGAAAAGATAATTTAATTGAATTATCCAATTTAACCCTGACTTACGTATATAGAATTTTTTTATTAGGAATAAGAAAATTAATAAAACGATAAGAACGTTCGTGACAAACGAATACGTCAATAATCTTTGATTAACAGATTCAAATCAAAATTATCGAAAATAATAATTATTTTGAATGTATTATCGCGCGTTATAATTCTGCCAAGATAATTTTATTTTTTTTTCCACGGATTTTTTATCAAATTCGAATTGGAGTTTGAAAAATTATTTATTTTTTTAGTCACGCAGAGTGAAACGTGTTATTTATAAGGTAGAAAAGATAAATGATATGTTTGGTGATAAAAATATATTCTTAATATTCGAATAAAAAAAATAGAAAAAAAGAAAGAAAGAATGAAGAAGCAAAAGAAACGACCACTTTCTTTTGATTAAGCGAATGATCGCGAGTCAACAATCACAGTCGAGGCGTGAGCTAGTTCCGAAATGAAGTTACGAGAGTTGAATAACGAAACGAGATGCATCCCGTATGCAATGTAGAAAAGAACATTTTGCAGTGGGTGCAGGAAGAGAGGATTCCTGCATCTAATCGCACGTTTCGAACGAAAGTGATTGTGTAATCATTATACATACGTGTAATACCGTATGCATGTGTACGTGTGGATTGTATAACTTTTTCTGTCACGCATCCTATGAAAGAAGAAATATTATACTTATATGTATTGTGCATTGTAAGCATCGTATATTTACGTGGAATATGTATGTGTGTGTGTGCGTGTGTAAATATCCGTACAACCAAAATTCTCTTATTTTTTTTTCTTATGAAACGCAAATTTCGTAATTGATTATTTTTTGTAAACAATATCTGCTTTATTATGGCAACGATCGTTTCAATTACATTTTTTTGCGATATTTTTGATATCTTATGTTAACCATACATAGATTCAATCGTATTAGATTTTATTACTTTAACTTTCGCGTCGTTAAATACATTTAAAATATGTAAAAGTGTAATTATATTTTAAATCCATTTTGTAATGATATTACAAATATATCATGTTTATTTTTATTTCTGCAAAACGTGATTAAGTATTTAATTTTTATTATTTTGTAGCTGATAATTAGTCGATTTTATTTTGAAGATATATTTGATATATTTGGTAGATATTTCTTGTCAGTAGGTTAAAATACTCTGGTCAGATAACAAAAATTCATTTCCATTATTACAATATCGATAATAATATCAGAGTTTTTTTCCAGATATTCTTATTTGAATACTTATTCAATTTTTGCTTTTGAATAGAGAGTTATATAGTGAACGAACCATACAATATCCACCTAATATATTATATATACGCATCTAATATTATCTAAAATCAGAATACCGGTTTGAATACAAGTTTTTATAAAAGCGTATCTTTTTTTTTGACCTGGTCCTTGAACTTACATAACCGATTTTTTTTTTTTTTTTTGCAACTAAGTTAGTCAATTTAAGAATATCCTATTGGTACGCCATTGCTCGTCTCGCGTGTAATATAAATCTGCTTATTTTTCATTGCGTTTGCGAATGCATTATTGCGTTATGCATACCTCGATATTTAATAACTCAATCTAATAAGATACATTTCTTTTTTTCTTTTTTTCTTTTTCTTTTTTTCTTTTTTTTTTTTTCTAATTTTATATTAATTCTTTTCTTATTATTTTGATATTCAAATTATGTGGATTTAAATTATTATTATTATTATTATCGTTCGAAAAAAGACAATTTTTTTTCTCAATATACAAAAAGATTCATACACGGAAGTGATAACAACGAGCATGTATAATCTAACATAAATTATATGTCATACGTGGGTTATGGGTACATGGTGGAAAGGGTTATATACTTGACGTTATAGTAAAGGGATACAAATGGTGTATACGTATATATATATAAATATGCGGCTATAAATTTATTTCTTCAAAAAAAAAAAAAGAAAAAAAAAAAGAAAAATTATTATTCTTCACAAAAGGTTATAGTATATTCATCCAAACTAAAAATAAATCGTACTAATTAGTTATTCCGTTAAAAACGAAAATAAATATTTAATACGCGATAAATATATATTATTTAATACCAATACATATGCATACACGAATATATAACAAATGAATGAATATATTTATTAGATAAAATAAGATTAAATAATAATAACACGTTTATATTTTCTATATATATATATATATGATGAAATAAAATTCAGAAAAATATTATAGAGATACAGATTCACACAGAAAAATAAAAGACGTTCGACCAGACGAAGAATAAATCTCCCATACCATATGATATATTAATGTTTAAATATACATATTATATAGTACGTGTTTCTACTAGCTACATTAGAGGAGAGAAAGAGAAAGAGGGAATTAGGAGGGGGTGGGAGAGGGGGAGGGGGAAGAGAAAGAGAGAGAGAAATATTCTTGATAAAAGCCTTAAAATATAAGATCGTAGCTTTCATAGTGATCGAAGAAGTAGTATAGCCAGACGTAGTCAGTTTTTTAGTAGCGGTTTGAACGTGAACGGCATCGGTTTAACGATTTCTTGATACTTTTCCGTATCGTTTCTCTTTCCTCCCTCGACGATTTATTATTGATCAATAACGACGTCCCACAGGCGTCTTTGAAAAATTTTAAATAATCAGGTGAGTTCGAGATAGGATTGATTTTTTATTTTTTTTGGGGGGAGGGTTTTCTCATACGCATTCGAATTTCTTTTATGTTTTTTTTTTCGATTGGAGACATCATCGAATGCCACCACACGTACACGCGCGCGTACAGAGTGTAAACAAAAAAAAACTTTTGTTAATTAGATTGTTTTTTAATCATTATTCGCGAACGGAAATTAAATTGTTTTAATCTTTATTTTGGTTGTTTGTTTGTTTTCTTTTGTTAATTTTTAACGATAATCAAAGTTAAAATAACACACGACCAATAAGCTTTAAGAGATTTGTATATAAGATGATTTTAAAATGATCGTCTTTTTATTCAATTTTGTAAAGAAATTCTGTTATCCCTGTTTTTTTTTTTCGATTTAATTCGATTTGATCTGTGTACTTTGTTGTTGTTGTTGTTGTAATTTGTATCATTTTAAAATACGTTAGAAAAAGAAACATCAAACATACAACGGACAAGTTCTTCATAGCTTTGCTACTTTCTAATTATTCTGCATTGAATTAGATATGATAAAGTAAAGTACAATTTTTATCTATCAATTTCGACTTTAAACGTAAATAACAAATTTCAATTCCATCGATATAAATATTTAAGATTTTTTATTTCGCACTTCTTCTGTATTGATTTTTCTTTATACCGATCGAGATTCTTTCGTTGTAAATTTTATGAAATTTTTGTTTTTCAATCGTTAGTACGTCGAAGAAAAAATAATGAATAATCGTGTTTGATGATATTGATAACACACCTATTATTTATGCTTTTAATTTAAATTTCAAATAATAATAGTATATCAATGCTATAATAAGCGAGATGTTATTACACATTATATATACATTACGTTAGATTATAGACTAATGAACCAAGGACATTATTGAAGTGCACAATCATGTATGTCATATTACTTATTTTCTTCATTATCTTTTGTATTAATTTTTATTCTCGTCTCGTCAATCATTACTGTCACTTATCTAAGAAAAATATGTAAGTAAGATATTTTTAATTTGAATGACCTTAAACAATATTTCATTGAAACAATCATTCGACAAGGTCAATGATTCGTTATTTAAGAAAAGAAAACAAAAACTACAAATATCTTTTATAAAATCAGCATTAGATATAATTAATTGAATTAATTAAAATATAAAAAAAAAAAAATTGTTATATAATATTTTCGAGACGAATACACCTGTGTTATGTACCAAATAAATCTTTCAAATGTCTTTGAATTTTTTTTCTACACACAATTCTTATTTTATTGCACGTATAAAAGAAGAAATAAATTTTTCAAAAAAGGATGCCAATTAAAATATGTTGATATATGATCGTTATAGAAACTGAAATAATTTGAACGTTTTCGTTACCTTTCAAATTTGTAACAATCAAAAATCTATAATGTAAACAAATTAAAATATCAAAATGTATAAACAAGTTAATATTAGAGGGTACAAATTTTGTATGTTTTTTTTTCTTCTTTTATTCCTTATCGTCGATAATACAATGCAGAAAGTTTACGTACTCTCGAATCGAATTGTTCGTTTCCCCATATGTCGTACATACGAAATAAGAGAATAAGTAAAATATACGTAAGTACTTATACAAAAATAAATACTTGTAGTATTTCGCAAAAAGTGAAATTGAACGTATACTTTCAAGGTGTAATCTTATTCTGATTAATTTTATATAATCTTGATGTTCTCTTCGATCTTATCCATGTCGGATGAAATATTTAAACATAAGAGCTTAATCTTTTGCTTTTTAATCCAATGTACAAAGACTAAGTTGCCAGTGTGATAGAAAATAAACTGAGTTACATGAAATGCGGAAATCAATCCCACATCAGCGATTCGATCCCTTTTATTAATATTGTAGTAAGAAGAATTAATGTCGGGTGTAAAAAAAGTAATTACAATAATTCCTTGTACAGTACCTTGACGATTACAAAGTAAACAATTGCTTTTAATGTATTCTATTCGATGTATTTCCTAAGCCATGTTTTCTTTATCGTAATGATTAAGAAGACCATGGAATAATCTCACATATATTTTCTGAAATCAGAATATCTTTTCATATATATTTTTAAATTTTATTCTTAGAATTTCCACTTAATTTACGAATAGAAATAAAGTAACATCTATAACATAAGAGATTCATCAAAGATCAAGATAACTAGATTTTAATTTAACAATAATCGAAGTCGTATATAAAATTCAATACGATGATCAATTTTTTTGTGAATTAGCATTTATCAAAGATCAATCATATAAACAAGATTTGCGATAAAAGTAAAGATTAGTCAAAATGTAATTTATTTATCAAGAATCTTTGATTTTGTTTTCACTTGCTTGTTTTGATATGTTTAATTGTATATAATTAATTGTATAATTACGATTGCAAAATTGCCGACACAATATAAAATTACTATTGGTGTGCATATTATAAAGGAAATGTATTTCTTATATTATTGAAATCATTATATATTTCATAAATAAAATAATTATTTTTTAATTTTTAGATCGCTGTTACAAGCAAATATGGATCAAGTGTATACAGGTTCACTAGTAGTCGTTAATTTACTTTGGACGTTTTTGAAAATGTTTTATTGTATTGGTGAAGCTATATATAAATTGCTCGTACCTATGAAAGAAAAAGACGTTAAAGGTGAAATCGTTTTGGTAAGCATAATAAATTTAGGGTATTGGATTTACGTAATAGAAAAATATTTTGTTTTGTAATAGGTTACTGGAGCTGGTCATGGAATCGGAAAGGAACTTGCTTTGAAGTATGCTTCTTTAGGAGCTACGGTTGTATGCTGGGATTTAAATCAAGAATTTAACGAAGAGACAGTTACGGAAATTAAAAAAATAGGCGGTACATTTGCTTATGGTTATACGTACGTTATTTGTTTTTAATTAAATAGAATTATCAGAGAAATCATTTTCGTGGACTTAATTTATTATCGATATTACGATTAACAACGATTAATTATAATCGATTTATTTTGCTTTTTTTTTTTATTTTTTCAGATGCGATGTCTCGAAGAGAGAGGAAGTATTAAAAGTCGCCGAAAAGGTTAAAGAAGAAGTTGGAAACGTTACGATATTAATTAACAATGCTGGTATAATGCCATGCCACTCGTTCTTGGATCATACGCCGGAAGAAATTCGAAATATATTTGACGTCAACGTATTGGCTCATTTTTGGGTACATTATTGATTTATCGATCGATCTGAAACATTCATTTAAATTGTATATAAAATACATTAGTGAATTTATTTTATCAGGTATTACAAGCTTTTTTGCCGAGCATGATAGAGAAAAATCATGGTCACATAGTCGCACTTTCTTCGATGGCTGGAATGATCGGATTGTCTAATTTGGTACCATATTGTGCATCTAAATTTGCAGTTAGAGGTAATAATCAAAAATACTGGGCATATGTAAATAATGAATTATTCATAGATATTAATTTTTTTATTTTATTTTTAGGTTTCATGGAAGCTCTTAGCGAAGAACTTCGTGAATATTCCAAAGGAAGAATCTCTAACATAAACTTTACAACTATTTATCCATACATAGTGGACACTGGTCTCTGTAAGAAGCCAAGAATAAAGTAAGAGACTTTAATAAATAATAATTATTTAAAAAAAAACAAAAATTATATATCATATTATAATATTTATATTAAACTGTGTAAAATTTACGTCTTGTTATATTCGCACGCAGATTGGATTGTTGGACTCAAGGTGGTATGTTACAATAATCCTATGCGATAAATGTTATTATTTAATATATAAGATATTTTGTAATAAGGTCCACTAGTTACAGGATATCCTGCATAAATAATCGTTTAAAGAATTTAATTGTTTTTTGGATACTTAAGATTTTATATGTATTATCAATTATTCAATTTTGAAGGTTCAAGAACTTCATGGCGATGCTTTCACCGAAAGAGGCTGCTAATATAATAGTCAGAGCACAAAGAATGAACTGGTCAAACATATCCATTCCTAGATACTTGCTCGGAATGAACACAATATTTAGGTAAATAATATCGTAAATATCGAATATAAATGCAAATTTGAAGAGAATTATTTAAATCATTATTATTTTCTTTTTTATTATAGAGTTTTTCCTGAAAAATCATCAAACCATGTAAAAGACTTTTTTGATACTGGTATAGAAGCAACATAATGAGTTGTTAATAATTATAATGAATATTTTTCATATTTTATTAAGTTATATACATAAATTCGATGTAATATTTGTTGTATATAACTATATATATACAGGTAACCCCCGAAGGACACGATTAATTGGTTTCGTGTTCTTTGAAATCGTTTTATTCGAGACTACAAAAAACGATATTCCGTTTCAAGTGTGAAAATAAAAAAAAAGCGTTACGTTTTAAATTTTCTTTTTGTTAAATATAAAACTACAAGTTTTTATTGTTTGTGAATTCATATTGGTAGATACTTCTAAAAAATCTTGTATTACATATTTCAAATTAATTTTTCAATTAGTTTTAAAAAAATGTTTTATCTCTTAAATTTTATATATTAATTATTTATATTAATTTATATTTTATTTCTTTTTCAAAAGAATTACTCGAAAATTGTGTAGTTTGGAACCGCATAATTCGGGGAAAGGTATCCGTGCTTTCGAAACTCGTGTTCCTTAAGTACCCTGTTTTTCGGGAGTTACCTGTAGTTTCCTTATATCAGACATGAATCTATCAATTGAATGATTTTGAACGATGTAATTATTATGAACGAAAGTCTACACACACACGTATTAATTATTTTTAATTTTAATAATATAAATAACAGAGAGTTTTATACTCTTAACGTAAGTTAGATATAACTATTATTTATTAGTAAGAAAAACATTTTTAACTTGCCAGTGTGAAGTTTTTTTCGGACTATGACTATCTTGATACATGTGTTCAGTGCGTATTTAATATTTACTAATGAATAAAAAAGAAAATACGCTTTGCACTATTTTATTTGCTATAATTAATTTTTATTAAATTTTTACGATTATATATTATGTATTATATGATAAAAGATTTGTTAATTAAGAAATCAGTTATTATTACAATAAATAGAGAAATTTTGAATAAATAAATTAATCGATAAAATAATAAATGTAAAAAAATAATAAATAAAAGTAAAATAATAGATCAATTTATTTCTAGATTTCATATATAAATGTAAATATTGACAATATTCAAAATACGTCCGATCTCCTTACAAAAGAATACAGAAATATAATATATAGCTCACAAATCCTCTTTTTTATCTACCCAGATTCATCTTAGTTACTACCAGGACCACAAGTGGGCGATAGTAGGTACTTAACGTGATAACGGTACAATACTACCAAAGAAAACAGTATTCTTTGATAGTATATGATAATATATGATATATTCTTTAATAGTATATATATTATAGTTATATTCTAATAGAATTTTAAATAATTATTTTTAATTTATAGTGTATAAACATGTGTGTGCCTTCAGAAATGCATTTATTTAAAAAAATTAATCATTTGAGAAAAATTTCCAAGATTTGTTGTTAAATCCTACGACGATCACCTGTAACAGAAAGAAAATTATATTAATTATACAATCAAGTGATACAATAGCCTGACATAATAATCGTCCAATTCGCAGATGCACTTTTCAATTGAATTTTATATTTATTTTTATCAAATCTCTAATTTACCGTTGCAATTAAATTAAATTTAAACACGTGATTTTACAATTAAATAAAATATATATATATATAAAAAAAGGAAAAGTACAAATATTAAATTACTAAAAAAATAATATCTAATAGTTATTATGAAATACTTGTAAACTGCATTATATAGAAAATAACCATTGCAAATTTGATCACAGTGAACAATTGTAAAGATGAAATAAGAAAATAGAAATTACTGTAATATTTAACTAACGTTAATTAAGTTTCTAAATTATATAATACGAAAATTTTAATATTTTTGACTCTAACTAAACACATATGCATCTTTTGGACGATTTTGAGGAACACAAATTTGGTGTCCCAAGGAGATGGAATGGTCCATCATCTCCAATTACAATTATAAATTAATGACGAGACAAAAAGTAATATAATAAAATATAAAATATGACTAGAGAGCTATTTTCGTAAAGTTCGAACTTGCTGTTGATCTTTTGAAAATAACTCAATAGTTTATGTAGTTGCCCTCTTGATCCACAATTAAGTGGGGGCCTCTTCGGCATTTAGCCTCTTCTTTCTTCATGCCCTAAACGCTGCTGTGAGGCTTTTTTTAACATTTACTTGAATGCCTCAACAGATATTTGATCTAACCGATGAACTTATTATTAACACTTTGCATTAAAAAAATTAAATAATATCAAACAAAAGCAGGAACTTTGTCATACATCTTATGATATTACTTTTTTACTCGACCACTTTTATCTTTTATCTTTATTCTACTTTGTATTTACTRTACATATACAAAAAATGAAGTATTTTCAGTAGGAATTACTAAAGAGCAAAGTGTTAATATACTTAATATTAAGTAAGTATCCAACGTATTCAGCTATCTTCCCTTTTTCGAAAAAAACTTAATTTTTAAGAAAATGCAAAGACTTTCGAATCGTTCGATACTGATTTATATCTCGCAGTACAGAGTATCAGCAATATATGGAGAAAATACAAGAAATATTTAACTGATAAATAAATCTAAAGGTTGCTGAAACTTTGTATAATATCCGGARAAGAAATTGTCCACTCCTGAGTGGAAATTACAATCGCGCGACTTCTTCGGTCTCTACCTACTTACAAATTAAATAAACATTCACACTTAAGTATGCTACCTGCCTTTATATTGGCACTATTTAAAAAGAACAAACGTACATACATACCCACCCACTCACTCCACGATTCTCACACATACCACCAGGGTGCAAAAGCCTAAACTAGAGAGCATGCCCCGGGGCACCTCCGACACCCCAGTTCAAACACGTTTTCTAAATTTATGAGAGTACGTACCAATTGCTGTAATCGTCTATCAAGGTTAGTGATCATTGCATAAATGATTAATGCAAAAATACAAGTATAAACTAGTATATATGCATACTAGTGTTATACAAGTATATCATAGTTTCCGCAAATAAATGCAGTAACTCTACTATGCAAAACGATTGTTAAAAAAAAAAAGTTCGTATCGTACGCGTGACTCTACAAGTTATTGTTATTCAATAACTTTAAAAAATAATAAGCGCGGTATTACGTATCGCGAAACGATGTACAATGCACACACCTAAACGCACACACCTAAACGCACACACAAGTGCAATGTACACCGTGCAATCACTAGCACAATGACAGCCGCCAATAGGTGGGAAAAACTTAAAACTAAACCCATACCAACCGTTTCTCANGGGAAAAACTTAAAACTAAACCCATACCAACCGTTTCTCACCCATACGTGTAACACCTGGGCACACGCATAAATGAGAACGCAGAAAGTATGGGGGGAGAAACGGGAGATTAGTATATTAGAAGCTGAAAATCCTGATCTAAAAAAACATAATTAACATACATAAATACATTAAATTTTATAACATATATCAAAACATTTTATTTCATCTCTAAACGGGCTAAGACTCTACAAGTCATTTGGATTTGACTTCTTGATTATGCAAGAAAATTGTTAAATTTAATTATTTAATATTTAAGAATTTTAAAAAAGGAAAATAAATATATATAAACAACCTCGGACGATTCCTTTCATTAAGTTGGCTGTTCTAATAAAAGAACTGGGCTTTATGCCACCACTTAACTGCTAGAATCTATCCGTGCGAATGGGTTTGTCTTCTTGCTCATTTATTTATAATATCGAGGTATCGATATATCAAAATTAATCGCGATTAGATAAATTAAGTACGAAGCAATGCATGTAAGACATTTATTACATGCTTTTCTGGGCGAAAACGAGTAAATTAATGCTCGGTTTCACCACTATTAACCACGAACAAAACACGTAATAAAAAATGAAGTGCATTAATTTATTGCACTATTAATTAAATGAATTTAACCGATGAGACAAGAAAACCTATCCTGAACTAATATAAAATATACAATACAATATATACAATTATCATGAGTAACTCCTAAAAAGGAATTACTCATGTGCTCGTCACTAATTTATTTAAATAATTACAACCAGTAATTCGTGCCGATTAGGACCTTTCATCCTCGACATGAWTGAGCACYRGAGGGACTTTAAATTTTTTDACTCACTSYRTAAGAAGTTCTACGATGGCTCCAAAACACTCCTACTTTGCAGCAAGTATTGTAGTCTGACGATCGAAGAGTTGATATTGAAGAAGATCCATCGAAGATCCATCGAAGATCCATCGAAGAATTCATCCCACATCTTTGATAAGGCAGAAAGTCCGTCGTCATATCTGTAAAATAAAATAGAACAAAATGATAAGTTATATGTAATATGATCCAAAATCATATCAAACAAAAACGAATAAAATGTTAATAAAAATGAATAC
>NW_014569600.1:77244-88110 GCF_001313835.1 Polistes canadensis
CGTGCTTCTAATCCGTGATTTTAATTATATTAAAACGATCAAACACTCCCGTATATTGCTTCGCGCACGATTGCAATGCACGAACACTTGCAACACTTCACAAACACTTCCAACGGTGCAATATTCCCATGATGATCTGAAACAGAAATAAAAACAAAATTATAAATATCATTGTTGTAAGAAAAAATTATTATAATTATTAAGAAAGTGTTTGAAATAAAAATTGACTTACGTTTATTCTTCAGTGATGAATGCACGATGGGTTTCCTACCCTTAGGATGACGATGAGCACACGTTTAAATCGAATAAAAGAAACTTACGGAGTTTCTTTACCCGAAAAAACGAATCTTTTCCGTACGGCAAACAACACTGATTCTAATTTCCGATTTTTCTATAACGATGCAAACACACGAGTACCTCATTGCCTACACGCTTGATTGCAATGATGTTCTGAAACAGAAAAAGAAAAAGAACAATTAATGTCATCGTCGTAATAAAACACCATTAAAGTTATCATAGAAATGTTTGATAGAAAAATATACTTACTTTTAGTCTTCATTGATGACTGCAGGATGGGTTTCCTACCCTTAGGATGACGATGAATAAAATAAAATTAAAGAAAAATCTGAGAAGCTAAAACATACTAAAGATTATATTATATAGTACAATATTCCCTGTTAATCATTCCTGAAGGCATTTCACACACTTTAAAAAATATTCTATCACAAAGATTCGATGTTAGATATAAAAAGTTGTCTAATAAACAATTGTCGAATGTTTTAATTAGATAACACATTAGAAATATCACTACTCAATAATTTAATACGTTACACGTTCACGTTAGATCTTAACTCGCCGAAGGACGGGAGGGGAATGAGATACGTTATTGCTTATCTTTCGTCCAACGTTCGGTTGTTTACGTTTTGTTTCGGCTGTCTTTCTTCTGTTTTCACCTCGAGAAATTCCTACAAATATAAATACACATTCATAATTGCCTGTAGGTTAAATGTTTTGTTTTTTTTAATCTCTCTCTCTCTCTCTCTCTCCCTCTCTCTCTCTCTACTCTCGTTTTCACTCTTTCTATATAGGTTAAAAAAAGAATAACGCTTACCTCGATGAATATGAAGATAAAAAAAAGTAAACACAATTTTTTGACTGAGTATATGTATTCCTGCTGGACTCTCCAATTCCTCTTTATTACAAATAATATTCTCGATACACACATGCGCAACTTTTGGAAAGCCATGTTAACAACATTCAATAAAAAAAAACTTTTTTATATGGCAACGTATCATTCTAACAGAAGATTTCGAAGAGAAAATTTCATCAGAGAGTACATCCATATCTTTAGATTACAAAATAAATTTTCATCGATTATTTAACAATTATTTTAATACTCTAATAAACTTTTTTATATTTCAGATTATTTAAACATATATGTACTAGTATTAGCATTACATATACCCATTAACAGACTTTAAATATAAAATAATTTCGATGTGATATTCTTTTCGATAAAAATTTCCCCCTCCAAAGTCACCACTGCACAGGATCTTTACAACAAATGTACATTAATTTAAACAATTACATAAAAATTAAAAGATTACAAAACTGAGAACATTATAATCTTAAATTTTATGGATTAGGTAGATTATTCCTTTTTTACACATGCGCAATATCCGAAAAGTCATGTAAAAAACTTTCAATAAAAGTAATTACATAGAAGACAAAGGCTCATTTCAACGTTAGATTTCGAAGAGGACAGTGCATAGATCATAGTAACCGAGCTTTTTAACAACAATAGACATTTCTATCGATTAATTAACAATTATTTTAATAATCTAATACACTCTCTTTAAATTTCAGATTGTTTAAACATATATGTACTAGTATAAGTGTTACATTCTAATTAGCATTCTTTAAAAATTAAATGATTTCGATGTGATATTCTTTTCGATAAAAATTTCCCCTTCCGAAGTCACCAAGGCACAGGAACGTTAAAACAAATTTGCATTTATTTAAACAATTACATGAAAATTAAAAAAATGTAAAATCAAAACGTTATAATCTCAATTTCTGTTTAATACAATTAAAATTTTCGTCATACACACATGCGCTACTTTCAAATTACCAGATAAACAACTTTCGATAGAAAAACATTTTTATGTGACAACGTCTCAGTCTAACAGCAGATTTCGAAGAGGAAGGTACATCATCAGGTACATCCTCAATTTTACGTTACAGTATTCATTTCTATCGATTAATTAACAATTATTTCAATATTCTAGTACACTTTACTTATATTTAAGATTAGTTTCAACGCATATACATTGTTTCAAACACTACATACCTATTAAAGTACTTCGAATAGAAAACAATTTGGATACGTTATTAATTTATGATTTATCTACATGACTGTCTCTTTACTTACTTTTTTTCGTAAACGTAAATTGTTACTATTACTTATAATGTTTTCTAATTAGTTATCTGTTAGACTTCGACGAGTTAAAATCGATTCGTACTACTGGCAAATYAAATTTAATGAATATTTATTCAAATTTGGGTCTTCGAAAGCGGTTACCTCCTCGTGGTTAGACCCGGGCAATGATGTTTTACTTTCAGTATAATGTTTAACATATTTTATATGTTATACATTCCATTGCAAGNAAGCGGTTACCTCCTCGTGGTTAGACCCGGGCAATGATGTTTTACTTTCAGTATAATGTTTAACATATTTTATATGTTATACATTCCATTGCAAGTAAAACCCAGCCAAAGAYCGCTTACCATAAACATTATAATTGTAATTAGTTTCTTTTAATTTCCTAATTAACACCATATTCTTTTACTCTTTTCCTTGGTTCCGTCTATCTATTTCATCTATAGAAACTAATTACTTTATAATGTTTCTTTAATAACTTTTATACATTTACAGGTAGTCCTCTTACCTAGAATTTTCCCCATACACCATCATACCTTTTCTACTTCTTTCACTTTCTTTCTTTTCCTTTATAGTAAGTATGCTCACATGAGTTAGCATGCATTCAAGTGAGTTTACTTAACTTTGAAGATGGAATAACTTTTAGATTTCTTTTTATTCGTGTTTTGATATGCATAGATTTGCATTTAGCATGGGGACTGAAGCGACACGTAGTCAATTCGGTCACTATCCGTTAGTCAGGCCTAACCCGTCTGCTGTCAGCACAAAGGCCAATTCGTCTTGTGAAGCCTAGATCCCTCGTAAAATATATTATTAGGATCGCATGTTTTTTTTACTCGCGATTTGGTATGCATAGATATGCATTTAGCATAGAGACCGAAGCGACATGTGTTCGACTCGGTCGCTATCTGTTAGTCAGGC
Organism: Polistes canadensis; assembly: GCF_001313835.1. Lineage (NCBI taxonomy): Eukaryota > Metazoa > Arthropoda > Insecta > Hymenoptera > Vespidae > Polistes > Polistes canadensis. The sequence goes on from NW_014569600.1 coordinate 80,606, forward strand.
CTCACACGCTTGCTGTTAGCATAAAGGCCGATAGTTGCGTGAAGCCTAGGTTTCTCGTAAAAAAACTTAGAGTCAGTGGATTAGTCCGATCGGGAGGAAACCACTTAAAACAAAAATCGTGAAAAGTTCCACCTTAAAAGTCTACTTTTCCTTATCCTTTTTCTATTCCTTTCAATATTTTCTTGACAGGATGAACTAGGATGCCAAACTCCGTCCAAGAGAAGGAGGAAACGAACCAAAAAAGGACTAAGTTATGGTAAACGGTAGCAGAAAATAATTATTTCTATAAGTAAATGTGTGTGTGAATATTTCTAATCAGTTTATTGTTTCATATAACCATTTCGTCCAAAAGGAAGGGGAAATGGATTAAAAGATGACCAGAAGAGGACAGAGAGAGGAGAGAGTTATGGTAAACAGTAATATAAAATAATTATTTCTCAATGTAAATGAAGTATTTTAATCCATTTATTGTTTTCCTCGTAGCATTGCACATGTATGATAGTTATTTATAATGCATTTTCTTTTTTTTACAGGTACCATGGATTAACCGTAAATTATATACGTTTATTTTTATTGTACTATATTTTAGGTAGATTGCAAAATTATTAAATTGGAAATATTCATAATTTGTAATCTCTGTATTTGTATATATTACAATTATACTAGAGTGTGTTACTTTTCAGTAGAATCATCGATGTCACTTAAATTCTATTTAGATGCATTCCTCGTTTTATGTAGGTGTGAGAAAAATCATTGTTAATGCATTTTTATGTTTTTACGGGTACCATGGATCAGTCCAAATTTTTACAGATATCATGGATCATTCATTGCATCTTTGCAAATCTAAAATAATCTTTTCTTTTTCTTTTTCGGGTTCATTTTCAGGGCTACTTTTCTTCTTCTTCCCTACCCCTTTGTTTGTTTTTTGTTGCAGGTTCAATAGGAGAAGTACCAGAGGAGGACCAGACGAGGACTTAGTTATAGTAACGGATGATATAAGAAAATTATTATTATAATAATTAAATGTGTATAATTTGGATCTTTCTATTGTTTTCCCCGTAGCATCACACGCGTGTGATAATCATTTTTAATGCATTTTCTTTGTTCTTAGGTCCCATGGAACAATTCATAATTGCATACTTTTTGTTTTATTTTACTTTATTTTATGTACATTGAAAATGATTATCTATGAAATATTCATAAACTATTGTAATGTTTTTTAGGTGAAACTCTTAGGGTGGGGCCTAAGAGTAGGGATCATCAAAAAACGTTCTTGGGGTGATCATTTTCTTTGGTTTCAATTTAATTCGGATGTGGACATCTTCAGGATGCACATCCCGGGTCTTCGGAAGCGGTTACCTCCTCGTGGTTAGACCTGGGCAATGGTATTTTACTTTCAGTATAATGTTTAACATATTTTATATGCTATACATTCCATTGCAAGTGAAATCCAGCTAAAGACCGCTTAATTTTAAATAGGAATAAGAAATATAAAGTTGTAACGATTAATATAAATTTTGATTTCAAGTTAGTTTTGCACAGAGAATTTTTTACCAAGTATTTGTTTTTTATTAAAATAATGTACATCATATTTTGCTTCATTGTAATTACTTTATATATGTGCATCAGTATGGATAGCTTGTGTACACATACGTACACATACGCTTATATATTTTATTTTATTTATATTACAATAATACAATGTAATACAATGGAAATGTATTTGAAATTTTTTAATTTAAATGAAGACGGGCTAAAAACCTCTTCTCTTCACCACAGAAGGCGCCACTATACAAAACTGACTTTTAACAAATAAATATCGAAAATTGTTTTCTGCGAATAATGAATCCAACCGTAACTCTTGAGCGATTTTTATAAATAAGATTTTATTTTAAAGAGATAAAAGTTCGAGCGTAGAGATGGTGTCTAAACAATTTTTTACATACTTGCTTATAAAAGAATTTTTTATTAATTTGCATCATGGACCTTACTTTACAGCTGTTTGTCAACGAGAGAAGGAATCGCATGTTCATTTTGGCCAATGAAACACGTTCCAGATCTGACCAATCAAAATTGTTTATATCCAACAGTGTACACATTGTGGCCTTTCAATTGATGTGCATACAAATCTGGAGCGTTGATGTTTAATTGTTAATTGATGTGCAGTAATATTAAAACACAATTCAATATTTTTTCGTGGAAACAGAATTATCTGAAACGTATAATTATAAACAAAACCGAAGCTTTCGAATGGGATAAGAGTTTAATTTTGACATGAATGTTTCCAAATTTTTCTTAGGTTAGGTTTGAAATGAAAATAATGAAACATTATTTTTCTTTTAAATTACTATATAATTCTATGAGGCTTTCATTAATTATTTTTATAACGAAATTATTTTGTTTTATGGAATGCTAAAAAAAAAATAAATTGTGCATTTATTAATAATTAAACGTTGCTTGATTTTAATAATTTTGATAACTTCATAGTTTTGTGAAATAGAAAAATTGATTAAGTTATATTAATATATGTATGTACATATAAGTACTATAATTTTATTAATACATGATACATTTTTAAATACATGATATGAAAAATATTATATATTGGAATTATGGTATCATTTAACATTTCCGGGTAAAAATATATCTGCTGAAACATCCGACTTTCAACATTCATGATAATTATTTCTTTATAAAAATAGTAACATTCATATAAAATCTGATCTACTAATACATAAATAATGATACAAATAAACGAACATTATTTTACATTATTCAAATAGCACGCTATATATAAAAACTTAGTTATTTATCAAAATATTTAAAAGAAGAATATCGAGAGAGAAAGAGAGACAATTAGAACTCATTTGAAATAGTGGAAAATACGTGAGAAGAAGTCATCGTTCTCTATTTAATCTTCTTCGTATTTCCGTTCGCGTCAGATAACGATTATTATTACCGTGTGTAAGCATATTCAGAAATCATATGTACAAATAAATGTGGAGAATATGTATTCGCAGAATTAATTACTAAATCATATATTGGTTTATTTTAAATCAATTCGATAACTTTTAATTTGCATTAAATACACAACAATGTTTAACTAAATTTTACAAATAAATCAAAACTAACATCTAGTATGCAATTACAACTATTTCTTACTCGAACGTTTATCAATTATTTATAAAATATTTCTACTCTTGAAAAAAAAAAAGATTGTATATGATGTCATGGATTATATATACAGGGTGTCATAAAAATTGCTTTATCGAAAAAAGAATAAAATACAAACCTTACATTGCTTTGCTAATAAAATTACAATATTTGATTTATTATTTTGCAGTGTAAAAAAAAGAAGATGGATCGACGATGCCGGTACTTCGAATATCTGACAAAAAAGAAAAATTAATAGTTTCGTAGTTCGATAAAGCGACTATTGTCGGGCCAGTTTGTATATAAAAAGAATATTTCTCTTTTTTCTTTAATTAAAATAATAGAAATATTCTCTGTATTATAAAACACACATATTGCTTGCTATAGAATTTATCCAGGAGGTTTATATGGTTTTTTTTTTATTACCACATGGAAGAGCGCATGCGCTACTACTAGAACGAAAGAAAGAAAGAAAGAAAGAGAGAGAGCGAGAAAGAAAGAAAGAAAGAGGGAAAGAGAAAGAGAGATAGAAAAAGGGGAAAGAGAAAGAGAGCAACGATGTTCGACAGTGCGGCTCCAGCATCGGACGCGGCAGCCACACTTCTTGTTTCTTCTACATTTCAGTTTTGTTCGCAGCCTTGTACAGTGAAGAAAGGGACAACGTTCTACTTCTACATTTTTGGGACTTCATTAGCACGAAGAGGTTAGAAAAGACGATTCGTTTCTTTTCTTAATATTGGAACGTAGATATTATCAATCGTTTCTACTAGTGTTATGTGATATTTTGAAAAAACCTCTCTGTCTTTATATCTCTGTCTCTTTTTCCCTATATGTATATGTATCTCTTTCTTTCTCTCTCTATCTCTTTCTCTCTCTCTTTTTCTGTTTCCTTTCACTTAACATACACACGGTGTCTGTTAAGAGTCCTATTCGTATTCTGTCTGTCTCTCTCTCTCTCTCTCTTTTCTCTCTCTTACTCTTTCTATCTTTCTCCTTCTTAATCTTCCTTCTTACCATTGCACTTTCAGGATCACTGTACTCCTTGTAGTTTCAAGATGCGCTAACAAATAACCCCCCCCCCCCTACGTAACATACGATCGTGATCTACTCACAGTAGATTTGACACTTCTTTCTTTTACTTTTTTTCTTATTTTTAATTTTATTTATTGGTTTTTTTTTTTTTTTTTTAGATATATACCGACTCGTTTCTTTAAAAGATAAATTCATACGAAACTTCTGTTATTTTTATTTTCAACCAAGCTCGGTGAAGATATGTTTCCTCTCGTAGGCGGGGATAGATCCTATGAAAACTTTTTGTAAGAATAGTCGTAAGAGATAACGGACCAGTTCTATTTCTATTTTTATTTTATTTTTTATTTTCTGTTCCCCTTTTTGTTTCTTCTTTTCGATTGCATTCAAGTTACGATGAAACAAAGGGGACTCTTTTTTACAAGATCGTAGAAATGTTTTCCAATTTTTTACGTATCTTCATTCAAATGATTTTATTGAGATTGTACTAATGGTAAGATAGTTTTACTTTCGTCTTATTTTCAGACGTTCAGTTGTATTCTAATATTTGGTACAACTACTTAATAATACCTGGTTGACGTTAGTTCAGTAACTAACATAAAACTTCAGACATTCTTCAGATTTCTGCTTGAATAGCTAGCATTCGTTATCTCGAGTTGTTTTACATTCGCGCGTGCTTTCCGCTTTAGAGACTTTCTCGCATTCGTCTATTTTCATTTAAAATTAAAAACAAGGAAAATTTCAATATATTTATATTATCGTAGATCAAAAGTTCGTAAAAATTAATATAAATAATAATAAATCAAAAATAACATTTAAATTGTATTCGATCGATTTTCGGTTTGTTCATAGATAGAAGTATATTTCAAAAAATAATCTACTTTCGCGCGCTTTTTTCAAATTGGAAATTTGACAAACGATCATTCACTTTGTTTTTCTTTTTCTTTTTCGTAAATAGGAAAACAAATCATCAATCCTCATGGATCCGATCGGTGACATCATTCAACTACTCTAATCTTCGAAAATAAAGAAAAAGTTAATTTTGAAGTGAATCGAAACAATGATCAACAGTTTTAATGGTGCGTAAAACATCGCGATTCGTATTTTGGTGCATCTGTGCTATCCTGTGATCGACATCGGACGAATTAAAAAAAAAGACTGAAGGAATATTTTGAAGATTTGAAAAAAAAGGAATGAAAATGTACGGAAGTTTTTTGAATTTTGTTTTATTCATTGGCACCACGTGCTTCGTGGTATTGGCTGATCCTGATCCATCCGACGAATTGTATACCCGGTGGCCACCGACCAATCGTGACGAAGATAAATGTTATGATCCTGAAGGGAAACCACAGGTTAGTTTAATGAGACCATTAACTTTTTTTTGTTTCTTCTATATTTACGCAGGGTGTTACAAAAATCGCTTCACCGAACAAGAGGAAGGAAAAATCACAGATAAAATCAAGCCAATATGTGATTATGGCTTATTAATAAAATTATAATATCTTCCTTTTTTTTTTTTATTTTTCGTGATATACATTTTTAGTAAGAATTGCTAAAAAAAAATTATGGATCTGTAATACTGCAATTTTAAATACTTGCAAACTAATATTTCTAATTTTTCCATTTGATAAGGCAACTTTTGGAGCACTCTTTTTATTTTTCTACATTATTTGCATTCACGTTTTTAGCTATTTATTGTCAATTATATAGTGTATATATATACAAAAAAAAATAAAAATGAACAAATAAGAAGAGAAAATGAACGAGCAAGAAGAGGTTTGTGAAAACCTAAATCCGAGCTCTCTTCATTTCTTCGAATCTCTGTTGCGTCGGGTCACAGGGTGAACACATGGTAAAAGCCATGTGTTTCACATACGGTTACAAGATCATATTTTGATGGGTGTGTGTCCGTGTGCGTGCGTGTATTTCACGAGAAAAAAATTACTCGAATTGACTCTTTTTATTTATTATTATCATCACTTTTATTGTTTGCGCGTGTATTGATTTTTATTTCAACGATAAACATTTTTCGTTTTTTTTTTTAAATTAAAAATTTAATAGAAAAAAATATCTAATAATTATATAGTGTAACTTGTTCTAATCGTTTCGAAGTATATATTATAATATTAGAGTTTATATTACGATTAGAAAATTTACGTTTATCTAAAAGAGAAAATATATGTCGAAGAATTTATTCGTGGTCAACGACTCCTATGAGATCTTGATCTTCGTATTATCGTATATAAAGAATGAAATATATTAATATTAAAATTAACTCGGTTGAAGGATGAAAAATAGTTGCTGGTTATTCGTGATTATTAAGATTACATGTAACGCTTTTTCCTAAAAGGGAATTGGAACGACGGGTTATCATAGAAAGGTCCGAAGTTACACGAACTTTTTGAGATAACATAGAGGAATGATAATGTGTGATAGATATGTGACTATCAACCATACTCTTTATTTCTTTCTTTTTTCTTTTTGTTTGTTTGTTGAATATCTAATAAATTATATGAGCAAATATTTAAGAAACAAAAAAACAAGATAAATAATCATATGATTTTTCAATCTTCTTCTTTCACATTGTAACAAGAGATCAATCGGTTCATGCGAATTTCTCTAATTGATTATGTTAAGATAAGCGAAACATGAATGAAAATCATAAAACTCTCTATGCTACTGATTATTAAGAAGAAATACTTGAATGAAAAATGTTTTTATTTTTTTATCATTTTTATCTATTTCTACGAAAATTACGAAAGATATTTTATGTTTCGTGCGATGGTTAACACAATCTTTTTGAAACTTCTACGTCCGACTATTTTAGTTTTTTTCTTTTATTGTTTCATTAATTCTTACGAAAATTCAAAAACAAATTATGTCCAATTTTTTTTGTAGGTGTCTTGAAAGCTAATTAGCTATTTTATTCTTCATTTAGAATATTTTTATGTCACTTATAATGATTAACAATATTGAAACTCGCACTACGGCGGCCATTTTTGTTTTTCTTCTTCTTTTTAATCAATCTCACAATCAATGAAAAAAAAACCATCAAAGAAAATATTATTTGGAACATTTTTCTGATGAATATTATTTGGTAAGGAAAATTGTTATCAAATTTTTTATTTTTTTTGTTTAAATTTATTTTTTTTTTTTTTTTTTTTTTCAGATTACTGATTTATTGTTAAACGCGTGGACAATTGTTAATAATAAGTGTGCGCATGAATTCGTGCGGAGAGGAACGACCAACTGAATTTTGCAAGCAAACTGGAATTCAAAGGCACTATTGCGAGATTTGTCGATACGGTGATCATCCAGCTTCT
>NW_014569600.1:88126-134767 GCF_001313835.1 Polistes canadensis
TTATTTGGTAAGGAAAATTGTTATCAAATTTTTTTTTTTTTTTTTTTAAATTTTTTTTTTTTTTTTTTTTTTTTTTTTTTATAGAGATGTATACCACCCTTCGAAAACGCTGCATTCAACGTGCAAATGGAAGTAACGAACACGTGCGGAGAGGAACGACCAACTGAATTTTGCAAGCAAACTGGAATTCAAAGGCACTATTGCGAGATTTGTCGATACGGTGATCATCCAGCTTCTTTTCTTACCGATCATGATAATAACGACAATGCGACTTGGTGGCAATCGGAGACTATGTTCGAGGGCATCGAATATCCTAATCAAGTTATCTTGACTCTACCATTAGGTATCATTATTATTTCATTGTTTTATATATCATTTTATTTGATTAAAAGTTTCCTCAAGGAAAGGATTTATATTATAATAAATCATTACAATTTATTATTTTTAAACGTTGTTTGAAAATACTTTAGAGGTATGGGAGAGTTGATCGTACAAGGAAATAGCGTCTCTTTTGCGTGGGTGGAATCTGTAAAATAACGGATGTTGTATGAAGTATTTTGTAGGGTTCTACATTTCGATTCTCTTAGTATTGAATTGCATGTGATATTAAAAATTATAACAAATATTTAAATTGTCTATTTAATTTCAAACTATTGCTATTTATATTTGTTTATTTATTTTTTTTTAATTGCATTTTTAATATTTAAGACTTTATAAAAAAGAATTAAAATTATCCGTACGATTATTAAATATTATTTATTTATTTATATGTATTATTTTATTTGTTGTAAATGGAGCCTTAAATTATAATAAAAATAATGATTCATTTTTGAATTTTAAGGTAAAACGTTCGATATAACATACGTTAGAGTACTGTTTGAATCACCACGTCCAGAGAGTTGGGGTATACATAAAAGGAAAAACGAAAACTCACCTTGGCAGCCTTATCAATATTATTCGGCTACTTGCAGAGACACTTACGAACTTCCAGATTCTAAAGAAACTGTACGCGGTGACGACACGAGAGTTCTTTGTACGTCCGAGTATTCAGACATTTCGCCCTTATCGAAAGGGACAGTAGCTTTTTCTACTTTGGAAGGACGTCCCTCGGCATATTATTTTGAAACCAATCCAGCATTACAGGTAGAACAATATTAAATTTACAGTAGATAAATATTCATGTGTAAATTAAAAAAAAAAAAAGAAATGCAAAATAATCTTGAAAATGTTCGTTTTATTAGGAATGGGTACAAGCGACTGATATAAGAATCATCTTGGATAGATTAAACACGTTCGGTGATGAGATGTTCGGTGATGATCAGGTTTTAAAATCTTATTATTATGCGATTGCCGATGTTGCAGTTGGTGCACGTTGTGCTTGCAATGGTCATGCTGGACAATGTGTTAACAGTACAAGCGTTGATGGTAGAACACGAAGAGTTTGTAGGTAATGCCAATTATAAATGCATATTTAATTTTCATTCGAATTACTTTCAAACGAATGTTTTGTTAAATATCATTATGTTTCTAGATGCGAGCATAACACCGCTGGTCCAGATTGTAACGAATGTTTACCATTTTATAACGATGCACCTTGGGGTCGTGCTACGACTACTGACGCTCACGAATGTAAACGTAAGCATTTGATATTACTATTTTTTTAATATAAATTTGTAATTTATTTTATAATTAATTATATCGTGTAGAGATAAACGAGCATTAGTTTAATGAAAATAATAGAAAGGTGAAAAGAAGATCGTATGTTTCTTCTAGTTGAATTCTCGAGAGAAAGAACAGCGTATATACCTTCACGATCGGCTTGACATTACACAACTGACTTTACCTTTTACGTCTGTTAGGTGCATTCAAGTGGGGGATATTGTGCACAGTGTAAGAGCATATAATGTAGTTTCTTCCTGTTCAGTAAGATTCAGTATTATACGATACGTCACAATACTTGCTGAAAGATATTTGCTTTCTTGCATTTCTTTGTTTCATTTAATTGTTTCATTTAATTGTTTTTTATCGTTAACATTTCATTCTATAAAAATGAACAAACTGGAAGAACAAATGATTTAAAAATAAATAAATTCAAAAATTATATTAACGATGAAGGTGATTGTAGTATCGGTGGTATTGATAATAAACACTTTAACGGTGTGTATGGCATCACGTTGGGATGGAATATTTCCGTGGTACCCGGTGTACAGTAAGATTTTCAATTAAATTTATAAAAGATCTAAATAACCTGACTTCATTTTACGTGTGTTGATTTTAGCTTGCAACTGTAACGGATATTCCGAGAGGTGTTATTTTGACAAAGAGTTGTATAAGGTAACCGGTCACGGCGGTCATTGTTTAGACTGCAGAGCTAACCGAGATGGTGCTAACTGCGAAAGATGTCGGGAAAATTTTTATCAACGTCCGGAAGATAATTACTGCATAGCTTGCAACTGCAACGAAATCGGTAAAAATTGAAATAATTATTTTTAAATAGAAAAATTTCAATATAAAATTAAAAACAAAATGTGTTGTAAACAGTAACAATGATTATATAACGGTAAATCAAATTAAAAATGAAAATGCAATTGATTTAGGTTCGAGAAGTTTACAATGTAACAGCGAAGGTAAATGTCAATGCAAGCCAGGTGTAACAGGCGATAAGTGCGATCGTTGTGCCGCTAATTTCTACAATTTTGGATCCCTTGGTTGTACATCTTGCGAATGTAATGTACCAGGTTCGCAAGCAAATACACCTAACTGTGACCCATCTACTGGAGTTTGCGTATGCAAAGAAAATGTTGAAGGAAAACGTTGTCGAGAGTTAGTATTATTGTTTAAGAAAAATTATTTATCATTGTTTCTTTTTTATTATCATGATATTCGTTGATATATCTCATTCGTTAAAATTATTGATTGTACGTTGTTAAACAGATGTCGACCAGGTTTCTTTAATCTAGCTCTGGAAAATGAATTTGGTTGTACTCCATGTTTCTGTTATGGTCATTCGTCCATATGTATGCCTGCTGCTGGTTACTCGAAAGTCGTTATTGAGAGTATGTTTGTCAGAGGAAACGAACGTTGGTCAGCTACCGTAGCAGGAAACCCAATACCCGTTCATTATGATCCTTTAACACAAACGATTTACGCAACTGCGTTAGATCGTGACAATGTTTACTTCATTGCACCTGGTAATTTATCTATCTATTTTCAATGGAGTCTTTTTGAAATAGAAGATAAGGATTATTGATTTGTTTTGTTATCATTTACAGACAGATTTCTCGGAGATCAAAGAGCGTCGTACAATCAAGATTTATCGTTCTCTTTAAGGATAGGAGAGGCAGGCCCTGCCCCAACTGCACACGACGTAATATTAGAAGGTGGAAACGGTGAACAAATAACGCAACCGATATTCGGTCAAAAAAATCGTATGCCAACAGTCACGGTAAAGAAAACTGACAATGTTTTAAATTAATTCGTATTCTTATGTACGTACGTACGTACGTTTGGATTTAATGTAATTAATATTTTGTATAGGCACAAGAATATAGATTCAGATTACACGAGCACAGCGAGTATGGCTGGCAACCAAGATTATCTGCCAAAGCGTTCATGTCAATTCTCTCCAACTTGACCGCTATAAAAATACGTGGAACTTACACGCATCAAGGTAAAGTTTTGTTTTCAGTAATAAGAAATATTTTTCAAGGAATTATTTTTAAATCATATTTATCGTGTATTAGGTAGAGGTTTCCTCGACGACGTTAAGTTGGAAACCGCACTTCGCGGTGCTGCCGGCGAATCTGCTGATTGGGTTGAGCACTGTAATTGTCCTCACGGTTACGTAGGACAATTTTGCGAATCTTGCGCACCCGGTTTTCATCATGACCCACCAAACGGTGGTCCATTCGCTCTTTGCGTTCCATGTAATTGTAACGGGCATGCAGATATTTGCGAAGCCGAAACGGGTTAGTAGATATTGTGTAATATGAATTGAACTTGGTGTATATCTATCAAATTATTTATATATCTTTTGGTTTAATATATAACAGGTGAATGTATTTGTACACATAATACTGCTGGAAGTAATTGTGAGTTGTGTAGTCGTGGATATTATGGGTATCCCTTAAAAGGCACTCCTAACGATTGCAAGCCATGCCCGTGTCCTGATAACGGTCCTTGCATTCTTCTTGGTAATAATCCCGATCCGATTTGTTCTGAATGTCCAATAGGAAGAACAGGTAAAGAAATATTTTTCCATTATTATATTATCACATGCGCGCATATTTACTTCGTATACCAAAGTTACGAGATATTATTTGGATTTTATTTTTAGGGCCAAGATGTGAAACTTGTTCAGATGGTTACTTTGGTAATCCCGAGAAAGGAATAGCTTGTCGACCTTGTGATTGTAATAATAACATTGATTTAAATGCAGTAAGAAATTGTAATCATGAAACTGGAGAATGTTTGAAGTGTGTCAATAACACTGCTGGCTTCCATTGCGAAGAATGTCTTTCGGGTATATTAAAAAAATAATTTGTAATAAATTTTACAATATTTTGATAATTAATTATGACGTTTCTCATGAGCATTAATAAATCATTCCATCAGGTTATTATGGAGATGCTTTGTCTGATAATAGAGAAGATGGATGCAAATTGTGTCAGTGTTATCCACCAGGTACAGTTGAACTCGAAGATGGAAGAGTTGCTCCTTGCGATCAACTTGTAGGTCATTGTCTCTGTAAGCCTCATGTAATAGGACGTAATTGTGATAAATGCGAGGACGGATATTATCATATATTGAGTGGCGAGGTAGATGCATAATTAAATAAGATGATAGACAACATACACAAAATTATGAAATAGTTTAGGTCATGTTCATATAAATATTTTAGGGATGTACACCTTGCAATTGCGATTCAGAGGGATCTTATAATCGAACTTGTAATGCTGTTAGTGGTCAATGCCAATGTAGACCTGGAATAACTGGCCAACGTTGCGATACTTGTTTACCATATCAGTTTGGTTTTAGCAGGGAAGGCTGTAAACCTTGCGATTGCGACAGAATTGGATCACAAGATCTTCAGTGTGATGCCAGTGGACAATGTCCCGTAAGTTTACACGTATATACAAATTTTATTTATAATAATCCTTTTATTTTAATTAATCATATGTATATTTTTTATGTTTATCGCAGTGCCTTACAAACGTAGAAGGAAGACGTTGCGATCGGTGTAAGGAAAATAAATACAACAGACAAAATGGTTGCGTCGATTGTCCTGATTGTTATAATCTAGTTAAATCTGCTGTCGATAGACATAGACAACGTTTATCGGAATTAGAAAATACCCTTAAAAAGATTAATAGTAGCCCGACCGTCATAAAAGATTCAGAATTTGAAAATGAATTGAAAAATGTTCAGAACAAAGTGAAGCATTTGTTGAACATCGCCAAACAAGAATCTGGAAGTAAATAGCAATTTATAAATCTATATAAATATATTATTTTCTCACAACAATACTAAAATTTTGATATTTAAGGTGGAAACAAAACACTCTCCGAGCAACTAGATGAATTGCATAGCCAATTAACTGAAATAGGTCTTATTTCGCAAGCAGTTAATTTAACAGTTGCTGAAACGCATAAGACTGCTACTGAAGGATCGACAAATGTTAATACAGCGGAGATTGTATTAGATAAAATACATGATCAGTTAACTGTAAGTTAAAGAAATATTCATACTTCAATATTATAAATAAATTTGTATTAAACATATATATATATATTAATAACAATAATAATAGGAAGCAGAAGATTATTTAGCTACAGACGGAGCAACGGCGTTAACAGAAGCTAAATTACGTGCCGATCAAGTTGGTCAACAGAATCAACAAATGACAGACATTGCACACGAAGCACGTATCCTAGCCGATTTGTATGTAGAACATTTCTTTCATCTCATATCTATGAAAAAAGAACAATCTATGTGCATAATATAGATGATTAAAAATATTAGTAATATTAATTTTTATACAGTAATACCAACGAAGCTAAGAAAATTCATATGCTGGCCGAGCAAGCTCGAAATACATCCTTGGAAGCTTATAATCTTGCCAAAAAAGCGATAGCTAAAAATTCCAACATGACGTATGTATTGTTTCTTAAATTTCTTTTTATATTTCATAGATACAAAACGTTGAATAATGAAAGTAATATGAAATTCTAATTTTCTATTATATATCAGGGATGTTTTAAGAGAATTAGAAAACAAATTAGATATGTTGGAAGATCGTATGAACGAAGTAAAGAATCTTACAGCAGTTGCAAACGCTAAATCATCTGCAGTTTCTCAGGAAGCATTAGGTTTATCTGTGTTATATTTTTCTCTTCCTTCCGTTGATGTTGACTCGCTTCAAAAACAAGTTGATATTGTTAACAACGAAGTAAGTATTTTCCTTTATTTATTTATATTCGTTGCATTAAAATTTGTATATCAATTTTATTGTCTTATTTTTTAACAGGGATTACGGTTAAAAGAACAAGCGCAATTAATATTACAACAAAATGAGGATTATATTAAAGAAATGACTGACAAAGTACGAAAGAGCGAACAATTGTTAGATAAAGCACAAGATCAACAAGCAGCTACTGCAGAATTACTAGCAGAATTGGACGGTGCTAACGAAAAAGCAAATGATGCTGTCGAACGCGGTGATCAAACGTTAAAAGAAGCGCAAGAGACTTTAAAAAAATTAGGAGGTAAAGTGCCGTAACTCTTGATTATATTTTACATCAAATAGGGTTAAATATAAAACATTATATCATAAAACATTACAAACATCAAATATAGAAACTAACTATTTTATTTAGAATTTGACGACGAGGTGCAACGCGAACGTATAAAAGCTCAAGATGCATTGAAGAGCACTGAAGAAATTGAGAAAATGATTAAAGTTGCGATAGAAAAAATAAACCAACTTGAGGATGTATTAAAAGGATCTGAAAATAATGCGATAAATGCGCACCAAAAAGCACAAAATGCACAGGTAAACTTAGAATTAATCATTTTTATGATATTCCTACAACAAATGGGAAAATGAAATTTATTTGTTTGGTTTATGTCATTTTATCTTAGACGTATGCAGAAAAAGCTAGCGAAAATGCTGACAATATTAGAACACAAGCAAATGCAATTAAATTAGATGCATTGCGTTTAGGCAAAGAAGCAGAAACATTACATCTCAGAGTTAATACTACAGATTCTCTAATGAAAAATTATGAAATTCAAATTGGAAAAGATTCGAATATTACTACAGAGGTGACGATTAAAATAATTAATATATATATATATATATAATAATTATAATATAAATATAATAGTAAAGAAACTAATATTATAAATAAATATAAAATTATTTTTTAGGCTAATCACAAAGTTGGACAAGCCAAAAACAAAGTAGGTTTAACTTCAACGTATGTCGACAAAGCATTGTCAGACATAGCCGAAATCATGAAAGAGCTTCAAGATCTTCCTGAAATAGGTATATATGCATAAGTTATAATTTTATAATATACGAACTTTAATAATTAATCAAAAAACTTTCTTACACAGATGATAATAGTTTAAATAATTTGGAAGAACGTTTAGCAGCGGCAGAGAAAGAAATAAAAGCTGCTAATTTAGATCAGAGAATTAGGTTATTAACTGATGCAAAGAATACGCAAACCCAATGGGTTAAAAATTATGAAGACGAAGTCAGTAGATTAAGAATAGAAGTTGAAAATATTGATGACATAAGAAAAGCTTTGCCTACAAATTGTTACAAACGTGTACGTTTAGAGCCATAAGTAAGTATGTAATATATACTTGAAGAGGCACTATTTGAGTATACAAACAATTCCTGAATTTGATTATTCTACAACAGGATTTCTCAAACTTTTCCACGTGACGACCTCTTTTAGCTGAATAAATATTCTATACTATCATAAACTCACAGACATATTATGTATTTAGTGTTTCCAAAATGGTTTTGAATTAATTTTTGATTATTGCAATTCTGAGGGAAAGAATTTTTTAATTTTGCTCAAATTTCTGCAACTTCCAAATTTTTTTGCGCAACCCCGTACAGGGTCACAAACCTACACTTTGAGAAATTCTGTTTTGAGGAATATATATGATAAAGAGTTATCGTATTGTCTAGATATTCTCTAAACGAACAACTTTCAAGCTTTCATATACGTCAAAAAGGTGCCTTAATTAAATTCACATAAGTGTAGCATAATGAATAAAAAAATAGATTCAATGTGAAATGTCATATAATATTATGTGACAACGCATAATACTTTTAATATATTGCACACTTATGATATCTACGAGCTATTAAAGTCGTATAATATAATTTTATTTAATATGCGATTATTTTTTTTTTAAGAGAAAGTTTTTCCATTACTTCTTTTTATTATTATTTGTTAATACATATTTGCTATCGCTAAAAGCAAATGATTGCAATAATAAACATTACACCAAAGATTTCTTTATAGTTTATACAATATGTCCAACTAGGATCTTCAAATCTTTTTTAATTTTATATAACTTCATTATATACATTAACATAAATCGTTATCAATTTTATATACAAAGTATAATCTATTCGTAGTCTTACATTATAAAATTTATCTCAAATTATTAGGAAAATTAAATGCTAAGATGTTAAATCGAAATTTATGCTGAGTTTAATCTATCGTTATCGAATATTTTCTTATATTAATTTTTTTTTGTTATGAATTTGGCATTACGTTTTATTTTATTTTATTTTATTTTAAAACAAAAGCACATATCGATATAATAATATATAATTTTCAAAATTGAATATACATATCACAACTATATACAACTTATTTTTTCAATGCATAAAAAAAAAAGTAGTATATAGTAAAAGAAATTTTATATAATTGCCAATTAGTATACAAATATATATAATATTAATTAACGTAACGATGAAAATCTAAAATCTGAATAAAGAACATTTTAATTTATCAATTATATCCGTTTGTTATTGCATTTCGATAAAAAAAAAAAAAAAAAATTAAAAACAAATTCACCATTAAAATTCTGAGGGAAGGAAACTTTGAAAAATTGTTGTGTATGTCTCTAATGTAAGTATGCTTTTATTTTATATATATATGTAATATATGTATATATCATCATAAAATATACTCGTTAAAAATATATGCAACAAAAAGGAGAAACAAAAAGAAAACAAGAAAATAAAAGAAATTAAACTCTTTTTAATTCTAATCTATATTGAATCCTATATATGAAGAAGAACCAATCGTTTGTACAGGAAATATAAAACTAAGAAATTCATGTTATTATAAACAAAAAGATTATTAATACCAATATAGCGCTCAACACTGCAATGGCCAGCCATTGTCTCCGATCTAAAACAAACGAAAGTAACATCACATGCGTCACTTATATGAATACATCTAAACATGATTTTTTTTTTAAATAGCAGTGACAATAAAAATCTTGAATACGAGTAAAAGCAAAATTTAATATTATATTTGGCCCTTCTTCAAATACATTGTGTACATAAACATTTAATTTTCACATGCATCAAAACTAATTTTAAAGATATTGTTTTCAGTATATTAATTTCGAGATAAATGGAAAGAAAGATAATAAAGAAAATGTTTTATTGAAAGATTTCACTTTAATAAATATTTGAAATATTTAATATTAGGAATAATAAGTGTCATCATCTAAATAAAATATTAATACTTCGAATCAATGCAATCTTTCAACAAGAAAAATCGAATAATCAGTTGTTTGGATACAAGTTCAATATTATACTTGAACGTGTATATATATTCGTGGATAAGGAAAATATTGATGGTATTTTAACATCAATGCATATATATTAAATAATATATTTAAGTATATTTCTAAATTTTATTTTTTTTTGTTTTTTTTTTTTCCCTTTCATAGTCTATTATTTTTAACTAGTTTTACATACTGAAATATTATTTTATTTTGATATGAAGTCTCATAAGATTATAATATTTCTATTATTTGTTTGTTCTTCTTTCTAAAATGTTTTATACACATATCGTATCTTTAATTTTGTCTTAAAGGGACAAATATATTTTTAACTTTTAAAATTTCCGACATCCGTTAACAATGTATTGTATTTTAAAGAAACAATCAATCTCAATCTCATCATACATACAAATATTTTATTCTATTTTCTAATTATAATTTCATTGAGCAGATTAGAAATGTATGTATGTACATATTTAATTTTATTTTATGCTAAGATAGAGAGAAACAAACATATTCAATATTTTAATACCCACCGAAACCTTCCTTTAAATAGACTTGAACTTTAAATCACTTAGCACACTGATATCACATTGTGTAGATTGGAAGTACAAGTGTCTGAGGTATTTCCAATATCGAAATATTATAGAAAATTTATCTAATTGCTATGCATCATTTTTTCTTGTATTAAATCTTTTTATCAGGTACGTAAGCATTTCCGCTTACCCCCGTTTCTATTTTAAACTTCTGCTCGACAATATGCTTTTATATTTTTGGCATTGGTATTGTTTTTATTTATCTTTAATTCAACAAAATATCAACTATATCCTTTTTTTTAAATTTACCTACATATATATTATTCTTCTTATTAAATATTACGTCAACGATATTTAGATTTATTGTTACTGCTTATAGTTTTTTTTTTTAACACACATCGTGTAATGCTTATTGCACTTTAATATATATATATAACTATTACTTTAGTTCTCTCATATGTATAGTTATGTATATTTCTTTTTAATCTATATCTACAGAAAAAGTATCATTTCCAAGTACATATAAGTGGTCCTTTTTTAAATGTAAAACTATAAATTTGGCCAAGTATTACAA
Organism: Polistes canadensis; assembly: GCF_001313835.1. Lineage (NCBI taxonomy): Eukaryota > Metazoa > Arthropoda > Insecta > Hymenoptera > Vespidae > Polistes > Polistes canadensis. Next base: position 99,065 of record NW_014569600.1, read on the forward strand.
AACAGTTAAATAATAATAAACCTCTCTAAAACCTGTGTATATTCACCTAGACAATTAAGCAAATTACACGCTAATTTATTATACCTTCTCTTTATCTTGTTTTCTTACATTATCATTAGCTTCAAATACTTGATGACTGTATTTAATAGTCATTTAGTATATTTACTTTGCAAAAATAAATTGTTGCAATTATAAGACTTCATAAATACATATTATTTGGTTTTCATCTTCTTTTTAACATTATTTGTCATTTCTAAATATATGAGGATAACTTCAGGAATGGTTTCTATACACTAAAATAAGAATAAAAAATTTATACACTCGAGTATATAATTATATGAACTTTTTTCTTATTTTAGTGTACTGAAACTATCCCTAAAATTATACCTGAATATTTTGAAACACTCTGTATATATATATATTTATTTGTTTTTATATAGGAACTTAATAAATTCAAGGAAAAAAAATAGATACTCTTCCCTAATACGAATATCTAACTCTACGTTTCATATTTTCTAACAACAATAATATAATATAAAAGAAAATTCATTATATCCGAGAAATTGCAATATAAATTAACCGTCTCAAGTAATTTTCTCTACATTATTGACTTATTTTTAAAAAATCGTATTAATATGAGTATTATGGGTATATTAATATCCTATATCTTGCATATATAGTATAACAATCACGATATAGTTACTATTAACACCAAACAGAGGATATTGAGCATACAATACTATACATTGAAAATAATATCAAATTAAAAAAGAATAATGATGAAATTAATATAAGCTTGCTTGCTTGCTTACTAATGCAAATATTAAACCAAATAAATCTTAAAAAGAGAGTGCAAAAATAGATAAATATTTCACTTTGTTTAAAATAATATAAAAATGGTGTTTTCTTATTTTATGATTAATAATAATAATAATAATATGCAGTAGAGATATCAGAATGTTGCAAAAAATCATAACATTATTGGTCAGTTTTTTTCGATAAGAAAAATTCCATAATTTTTCAGCATTTACTTTTGAATACTTTCAGCTATATGATTTCTGATTGAAATAATTGTTACTCATGGAAAAAAAATATTTCCATTTTTCTACTGAATAATTATGGTATTATAATAATAATAATAATGATGATAAACATCTAATCTCCAGCACATAAGAAGCAGTTGGTTATTGTAGTTGATAAAGAAGATAAAGAAGAAGGTTTAGAGGTAAGATCGGATACAGTAGATGTAGCTGTGGTAGGGGCAGGTATGTAATTATTATAATTACCGTTAGTCATGTGGAGAACTTTAGCCATTTTCTTCATTGTCGCATCTAACTTAAAGCCTGTTGTTTCTAATTCATTACCAAATTCATCCAGCATACTGTAATTCATATAAACCATTTATTAACATTAATAATAGAGTTATTAAAACTAAATAATTGTATAACAATTATATATAAAATTATATTGTAAGCTTACATCGCTTGTTCATCTAATTCCGAATTGATTTGTTTAGACACCGTTTTAAGTGTACCAATACTTTCACCAATTATTTCTAATTGTTCATCTTGTTGTCTCATCGTATCATTTTGTTGCTGTAGCGTATCCCCAAGAAATTGTCTGTTCGGACTATCAGTCTCATTTTCAAGCTTACTATATTTAGTCGAAGCATGATTGACGGGAACACGAGCGGGACTGTTATCCAAAAGGGGCTGAAAGATTAATGAAAATATTATTATTGTTGTATATTTATCGTTTTAAAATCAGAAACAAATAATATACACTTTTATACAAATATGAATTATCATTTACCGTGTAAACCATTTTTTCGTTATCGTAACTCATAATACATATACTTAAAATTATTCTACCCGATTGATATTAAAATTAATTAAGTTTTATAACAATATAAATCTATTTTTATTGAATTCTTAGAAAAATATGTAAATGGATTTAATTCTGTTGTTTTTTATTATTAATTATTTATTATACGCATAAACTCATTATATTTCCTAACGATTAGTTCTTAATCCTAATATAAACGATAAATTTATAAAATTGACACATGCCATCGTTTCATGCACAATTATTTGTATTGATCACAGCTGATTCAGATAATAATGAAATAGTAACATATAGGAACATCGTGGAACCAATCACAACAATTATAATCTAACTATATTTCATAGGAAGTTCAAACAAAATACGCGGTACGATCTAATCACTGATTGGTGCATTTCAAATAATAGAATTTATTCAAAATAATATGAAATTTAATTTTACTTTTCTTTCACTTTTCTGTTATCAAATAATTATAAATATACATTTTATAACCTAAATTATATTTAAGTTTACGAATGGAAGAAATAACAAAAATTATCTAATTCAGTAATTAATAATAAATAAAAATACTAGTATTTTTTATTGAAGATGTTTAATGCTACTTTTGGAATAGCCCGATATAATACGTTGTTTTTGTTATTTTTATGATAAAATATAAAAAATATTTAAAATATGTATGCAAAGAATAAAAAATAATTTTCATCAAGTTGCGATTTATAAAATTGCATTTTCCAATAAAGATAAGCCGATAATCTTTTCGTCGTTGATAGGATATCTAATCAAAACAGCTATATTTATGAAACTAATGAAAATATAATTCTCAATTATGTTTTATCGAAAGAAAAAAGAAAATGACTGTGATTTTAAAATCAAATAGATTGAAGAATTATTACACGTACCTGTCTGGCCGTGCTATCACGGTCTCTGCCCCTACTTAAATTCATCTTATCTTTCATAATCTATAACAAAAAGAAAAGGTAAATGTTTTTCATCTTTCATCATACTTGTGTAGAGATTTCGAAGAGAGTAACTTTATTTTGTTATTTTATAATTTTACCTTCACTTCTTCACGCGTTTGTTCAATAAAACTTCGTTGAACGCTTAATTCCTTATTATCGATCTTAAACTTCGTTGGATTTTTCTCTACTATACGTATAAATTTGTATATGTTAAAGATCATAAAAATCTTGTATTGTAATTCAAAACTTATACACAGTCTTATCGATCATGCCGATAAAGAAAATTTAAATATAATCTTCGAATGCGCGAGTCAAATGAAACATAGATTTTAATATTAAAAATATATATTTTCTCATATAAGTAAAATATTAATAAAGTTTTTGTTAATAAAAACATTTCTTTTTAAAATTTTTCTTGTAAAAAAGTAAATACTATTAATACTTAAATAAATAATAGTAATCACTTTTTTCTATCAAATCAATTTTTAGAATTTGCTTTTGCTAACTTTTAAAATGAATAAAAAAAAAACAATATAAATAATGTCGATTGCGTGTGTTTGTGTTAGTAATTAAAGGATATAAATAGTGTCTTCTAGATCATCGAGATCCCACTCGATTGAGCGTAGAGCTTTTCGCAACTCTGTCGTCGTCCAATCCAATTCTTCGCGCGAAATCGGGATTCCCCCTCCAGCATTTATTGTAGGACTGGTAACGACATTTTGTAATTCCGTCCAGCGGCCGTATAAACCTCGATTCTTATTTAGAGCCTTGCAAACCTCGCTGAAATAAATTAAACCGTGGATTCTTTTTTGGTTTTATATGAATCGATAATACGAAAATTATCTTTAGATTATTAATCTTTCGTAATGTAAAACTGAAAGATTTCATCTTTCATTACTTTATCGAATTTTGTTAACAACGATAATTCGATTCTCTTACGAATCGATTTGAATTTATTCGAAAAATTGATCAATGTTTTATGAATTATCGTTTCTTATTCGTAAATACTTTTTTTTTTCTTTATTAAGTATAAATCAAACATAAAAACACTTGTATGTAATCGATGTCATCGATTGTTGACATCGTATTGAAAGCAACGTTTCCAAATAACACGATTGTACATAATCATTAAGCGTGTGGTCACGGTCCGTGAAACATCGCAGTTATTTACCGAGAAACAACATCACATTTTTCTTGCAAACGTTAACAAGAATATCTAACATTTGCATGCTATATTAGACTGTATATTAATATATATATATACCGATAAAATAATTATTTTTAACGGAGATAAGAGATTAATTTTGACAAATGAATATTCAAATAATCCGATTGATTCTTCTTAAAACAAAAGAACGGGGTATATTCTATATTTGCATGTAGCTGTCAAATCTGAGCGCCATACTTTGCTAATGTTTTTTTTTGTTTTTTTTTTAATCGTAAATATCGAACGACATTTAATTGTAAATGAAACTTACTCTTTGACGACAAAGAAAGGATTCTCCAGCGTCATTCCTTCTTTAAATTTGTAAGGGCGGCTTTGTTCGCCGCCACACGGCTCCTTCAGAAATCCCCGTCCGTGATTTGACGATCATCGGTGGAAATTCTAAAACTTCCGAGCCAACTTTACACGTAAACTCGAACGACGTTTACGATAAGGGGTGGAATTAAAAGGAGGGAGAAGAAAAAAAATTTATGACAACGACGACGACGATCGTCGGAACACTTTCTGATATTATACTTGTCTGTTATCACGTCTGCAGCAGACGTCCACTTCGGCTGCTACTGCAGACGACTATTTATTCGATTTTAATGTCGTGCGCAACTCACACGTCTCTCTCTCTAAAACTTGGTTTAATATTGATTTCGTATTGCACATATAACGCACGATTCACATTTATGTACACGATCGACCATGCGACACCACGCGACGAAACACTAAACTAATACGATCTACACTCCAAGATTTTAACAGCAATACTATTGTTATATAGAAGTACCGCGGTAATTATGACAATAAAATAAGTGAAAGCATTAACAAATATTCATCTTACAATTTTGTTCTCTTAATATAAGTAATCAGTATCAAAAGTAAATCATAAAATTAATTTTTTCTAATTTTTCACTAAGGCCATTGTAAACATTACAATTTATTTAAATATTAATTTTCAAAACTAAAGCAATTTTTATATGTTAAAATATACAAATTCTAATTCTTCTTGCTAGTTCTTAGAACCTTTGATGATCCAAGACCATAAACTGCGCAGATGCGTAGCATCTAGGTCTAATCGTTTTCATTCAAATCAAACTTGCCGACAAACTTGCTATATTACAAAAATATATTTTAAACTAAATATAGACTAAGATTGATTTGCAAATTTTATTTCGTATGATAAATTATTTTCCACAACGTTTATAATTGTAGGTAAATAGAATGAACGACATTGTTCAAGTAGAAAACTTTTTATGTATTTTTTTCATCAACTTTTCATAATATATACACTAGTAAAATAGAAGTTTTAATATCCTATTAAGCTAGCGTAGCATCGGATTTCACAGTTAATATGATGTAAATAAAGCTGCAAATTTTTCCAACGATACATCAGCTAAATCTAAAATTTGTGCAATTTTTTATACAAATTTTATATTATTATTTAATAAATGTTAGCAGTTTACATTTTCTATAAAGATTTCAATGTTTTGTTGAAAATCTCGCATTCTGTTTTATATTAAAATCAAATGATGAAGCACTATGAACTTCTATGTTATTAATATTAACACATTGACTATATCAGTCACCTGTGCCCAGGATTTGTTGCGTCAATGAGCCCACAAAGATCATCTGCAACTAGTGTTACGATATTGTGTATATTTTATCTTAGAATTGTGATGTCTATTGTAAAACATAGACTTGTATGGCAGTCGACCCATTAACAGTACACATCGCATAGAAGTACATACATGAAAAACAATGATTTGCTAAAGCGTACTATTGAAGATAATTAATTTGTGTTTTAAATAAATATTATATTGATTCTTAGATATCCGATGTTACATCATACATTCTAACAAACTATTTTTTTTTTAATTTTTTACCCTTTTATTTGGAAAATAACTTCTATCTTATAATATACACCATTGTTTTTCTTTTTCTCTCCTCATTTAAATTTTCGAACGTTTAATCGATTTGTTAAAATTAAGTGAGATTAAATCTATTTTTCTAATTTCACAAAATACTATATAGATTAAAATAAAATTATTTTGAACAAATCATCAATATCTAATTTTGCACAAAGGATTAGACAGATCTATGAAAACCAAACCTTGAATCGAGCAATTATTTAACAATTGAATGATACAAGCATATCAATGATTTAAGATACTACTGCATTTTTTTTACATAATATCATCTAGCATCTCATAAGTATGCTTCTGATATTAACTGGCGTTTCAAAAAAAGTATTTTGCTTGTTTCCTTAAATTATTTAAATATGTGAAAGAGCTTTGTTGTTATTGTTTTCCTTTTTTTTCTGCTTTTCGTTTTTTTCTTTCTTCTCAGGTAGCACTTAGATATTTTAGTAAGTCAGAGAGACAATTGAATTATCTTTCTTATTAGTAGATAAAAATATGTTTACATCACTTCCATGCTATTTTGTGGATTTTCTGTGAAACCCATTGTAGATGTTGGAGCGTCTTGGGAGGTTTCTTCCAGGTTAGGTGCTTCCATACCTTCCGGCACACTATTTTCTGTAGAACTTGCACCGTCATCCCAATTGATTTTAAATCTTGTAACACGTGGCTTATCACCCAAGATATTTCTTTGCACTTTGTCAAACTGTGGTTGCGGAGGAGGATTTTCTCTCAGTTCAGGATCCATATACTCGTTGTTTATGAAATAACCAACACGCACAAATTCATGGCCTCTATAAGAGCATGTTAAGAGTACTACGGTAACACCTAATGCATCATTCACAGGAATTCTACTGACATCAGGAGGATCAGCCTGAAGAAAGAATAAATTAATAATTAGTAGAATAATAATAGAAATAATACAACATCGACATAAGATATTTACTTGAAAGACAAACATATGTCGTCCTTCTGGAATTGGTCCAACGTATATGGTATCTAAGACTTGATCAAACTCCTCTGACTCTGCGCTGCCAACGTAGATCATTTTCCATTCTAAATCTACAATGATATTATTTGTATCAAATGTATTTTCAAATGTCAAATATTAAATTAAAATTCATAGATAGTAAAAACAAAAATATTAAGTGATAAGACATTAATACAATAATCGAATGAAACATTGTATGTACTTGGATGTTAAATACAGAATTGAATATTATTATGGAGAAAAATATTACCAAAATGAAGAAGCTAACCTATCGTTCACAAAAATGCATAGATTTAAGACGTATTTACTTAAATTAATCGATTATCATAGATGATATAGAAGATGTAAATAAGTTAAATATAATATGAATAATACCTTCTTTCAAATCCTCAATACATTCAAAGGTTACTTCGAATTGAAAAGGATTTAGAAACGGTGAAGGATTGTCGAGAACCGCAACATTTGCAAGCTGTACCTTTGCCATCGTAGAATTTTCGTAAAAATATTAACAAAGCAAAGATTAACTTATCGATTATGTTCGTTTAATCAACAATTAATAATATCGTCGAATCCTTCTCAACAACGCAATTAATTTCACCTTAGTTTCTAATGAAATAGTAAAACCGCACATGAAACTATAAACAATATTCACACATAGCCTTTGGTGGACTTTGGCGGGAAATAAAACGAAGAAAACTTCCGGTAATTGAATAACAGTTGAAATTAATGATATAATTATTTTTTTGCACTGCGATAATAAAAAGAAAAATAGAAATAAATGAGAAACAATTTTTTTTCGAAGTTTCTTGGCCAATCGTTGATTTTTTTAAAAATTCTTTTTGATTCGTCAATATGATCCTCCTTGTGAATAATTGTTCTTATCTTTCCTGTATCTTTATCTTGCAAGCACAAGATAAATACAATGCATGTTTTCAAACGTAATTATAAAAAATTAAGACGAAATAATATATCTTAGCAACTATATATTTATTCCATGAATTATATGTGAAATTTAGATTTTTTTTATGTATTACAAAATGTTATCGTTGTTTTATTTTCTTCAAAAATATCTTTTCGTGAAAGAATATGTCTTATATTGAATATTATAGAATACCGTAGATGCCGACCAATCCTGGATCATTTTTGTCGTACTTAGTAGAGCGTCGAAGATTTACATTGGCTGTTCAAATATCATTTGAAGGAACGATCTTAAATTTCCTCTAAAATTTTTATTACAAACTTCTTTCTTGTGATCATCTCAATTATTGGAAAATATTAATGGAAGTTTTCATTAAAAACGAAATAATATCAAAAGAAAAATCGTAAGTGATTTTTATACTTTATTTACAAAATTCGTAATACGTACATACATAAAATAATAATAATAATAATAATAATAATAATAATACACGGAGAGATAAAATATATTTAAAATAACTTATTTACAAAAATTTCTTTCTGTACCAACGGGACATACAAAATTATATACGCGTGTTTAATTGTATATAAGAATGTGTACAATTAAATTGTTAATTGTACATATGATTTTTCTTAATACCTGATATCGTAAGAAGAATATGTCCATTAAGTCATTTCTTCGTTTTTGTACTGATTTACAAGATATTTATCTATGATCTGGTTAATTTTTTCCTCAGAATCGACTCTCTCTTATTCTTTTTCTTCCAATTATAATTCAATTTTTCATCGAACATATAAATAAAAATATTCGATATGTCATAGTGTTACGTTTTATGGATAATTAAATTGGCGATATGAACATGCATTGTTTTTCATTAAACAATTTGAGCGAACAATGAAACGATCTTTTTCGTATTAAATATGAGATGTTGGATCTAGAGCAATTGTAACTCGTTTGTGACTCGTATAATTTTTGTAGGAAGCTGATATTTAATAGCACCTTTATCTGAGGTAGTAAATGTATGCTGTTTGAAAAAAGTCATGTAGATGAGTACTATAAAAGTTAATTTTAACATACATCTACGTAACCAAAGTGTAATTTAAGCTTCCTCTTAGCAATTCCATAGAATAAATCAAAAGATTATTAACCCACATAAGGGAAAGGAGGATAGCCAACTGGTGGAGGATAATATCCAGGGAAAGCTGGAATAGTTGGCTGTAAAGGTATGGTACTAGTCACGTAGGTTGTAAGTTCTGTCGGTACTACTTTAGTAGAAAATAATGTTGTGTACGCCGTTTTTGCTCCGAACATTAGTTTGAGCACTCTTGAGTCAGACACTGTCACTAAAGTTTGCGTGACAAGTGGTGCACTTGTCACTGTAAATTGGGGTTGTTGCTGTTGTGGAAAGAGCGGTACTTGAGGTATCGGAGGTGGAAGAACAGGTGGAATGGTAGATGTCGAGTATTCGTAGGATGTCCTTGGTACGGTAGCTACTGGTCTGGATAAAGTCGAGTAATGCGTGTTGCCGTTATTAACTATCGGTATTACGTGAGATTCGTAAACGGTTTCTAGCACTACGACAGGTCTCGAAGTCGTGATTACTTGTTGCTGTGGTTGACCGAAATATTTGAGCAAAGCAAGTTGCTGAGCTTGTTCGAAAGAAAGTTGTGGCTCGACGGAATTCGTACTATGTGCGTCGGATTTTACCTTTGTTGGTGTTCCCGATCTGAAGAGATCTAATTCGGAGTATACGTCGCTGCTAGGTGCTACGATTCTTTTAGGAATATCTTCGTCGTCTCTGTCTTCGTCACCGAAATCTAATTCCAAGTGAAGCTCGCTTCCAGCCTCCTCCAATTTCGAGTTAAATTCGTTCAATGTCTTACTAGGAATAAATTGATAAATTTCCATCGGTGGTAGAGTTTTGATAGCGGTAACCGATCGAGCTATGTTGTAGGTCTGAACGAGAGTCAATTTCGTGGTATTGCCATCGTGTATCACCGGTAACAAATGAGTTTTCAGGAGAGTCTGAGTCGTCGAAAATGTTTCCGTAAGCGTTTCCAAAGGTGGTGTTACTTGACCAGGATCTAAAGATATCGCTGGAAGAGTAGCTACGGAGGAATCAAGTGGTAGAGTAGTTTCGTAAGCAGCTCCTGTGTTTGCCAAGATATTCTCAGTCAGAGGTTCCGTCATTGGTAAAGTACTCGTAGGTTCAGGAACTGCAAACGACTTCTTCATTGTAGACGTAACTGTTATGTAACGCGTGTTTCGTAAAGTTCCCACCTAGAATAAAAGAGGATGATTTTAACGATAATTTTTGTATATTGTGTCATATAATTAAATCATCATTTACTTTTAATTAAATCAAGCTCACCTGGAACGTGTAAGGAGATTTAATCGTAGCTATTTCAAAATAAACGTCGTTGAGATTGGCGGCTGTTGAAATCTCAACGTTAAGAGTTTCTATCGGTAAAGTTTGATCCGCGTGTATTTGGTCGTGCACGCTTACGTTAGGCACATCTTCCGATTCGCTTGGATCGAGTTCCTCGTTGGATAATGAATTTTCTGGAATTTTTCGTTGGCCATTAGACGTTGTAGCTGTAGTTGTTGTTGTTGTAACAACTCCAACGGAAGTAGTTGTTGCTTTATCATCGCCTGATGTTAATCCCTGTTCAGATATAACCGTTTCGGTTGATACACGTTGATCATCATCGTCTATTTGTTTGCGAATCGCGATTCTTGGTTTAGGAGTAGTTTTATACGACCATCGACCCTGAGTTCTTGGAAGTTTTAATTTAGGCAAGGAACTCGTTGATGTAGTCTGTTGCTGTTGTTGTTGTTGTTGTTGCTGCTGCTGTTGCTGTTGCTGCTGTGATTGTTGATTTTTCTGTTTATTAGTTTGCCTCGAGGAAGAATTTGACTGATTACTTGGTCTGAAGCTGGTACGACGACGAGTCGTTTGTGGTTCTTGTGTCGTGGTTGATGACTTCCCTTCATTCTGGACACGATTTCTATAATATGAAATAAACGTGAATTGAAGAGAAAGGTTTCAAGAGTTTCCCAATGATTGGAATGATCTACGTAACGTGACATTTACAAAAGAAATTTAACTATTCTCTAACGATCAGTGTCGTCGTATAATTTATTTATATACTTGTAATTTGGCCGAGCGGTGGTAGGACGTTGTTTTGTAGATGCCCTAGCTTGGACCTCAGCGTTATCATAATCTTCCAAAGTTTTACTACGATATTTCGGACGGTTAGTATTAACGGTCGAATGTCTTCGTGTTGTTCGTACGGAAGAACCTGATATGAGGAAAAACAAAAAAAATTCTATTTTATTATTTCTTGTTTTTTTTTCTTTTTTTAACTAGTCCCCAGTCAAACGAACACTTCCAACATTAATTTATATGCTCGTAAAGGAGATAAACAACCTGCCGGTGCGCTGAATAGAATTTCCAATGGCAAGGACGATTCTTCTTGCTGACTTGTCGGAGTAGGCTCCAACTGCGGCTTTAACTTTCCGTGTTGCGGACCGATCGTCTTTAATATTCTGAGAGTATTCGACGGTCGTATTTTGCCCTCCAAATTCGAGGATGTCCCGACGATAATGCGCGACGAACTTTGTAAAACTTGAGCGTACTTTCCATTTATGTACGTGCCAATTACGCTAGTTTCGTGAACCGTCGTCAATCCGTCTTTGACAATTGTACCACCGAGTTTAGTTACCAAACCAGTTGGATTCTCTTTTTCCCTTCGTGTCGCTGATCTTGGTTTCGAAGCAATTTTACTCGTAGGTTTCAGATTGATCAACTGAAATGCATGGATATTATGTACGCGCGCGTGTGTGTGTGTGTGTATAATAACAGCTCGTAGGATTAATTATCAATGATTGGCAAATGATAGAAATATGTTAATGAAGATAAGTTTTATACCTTGTACGTTTCATCGATGACTTCAGTTGGCTGTTTCGATAAGTAGTCATATTCAGGTTCAGCAAGATTATTTTTTACACCTGGAAATTCTTCCTTTGACTTGACTTGAACGATGGAAGAAGTTACGGGATTCACCGTAGTGGCTTTCACAGAAGAATGCGAGGTCTAAAACGTAATATTATATTTTTTTGAGGGGATTCTCTTGTGGATATTTTATACGTTGAAATTTCGTTAAAATTGTTATTACCACTTGGCTTTTAACCACTTGCTTCTGTTTATCTTCGGTTGGATTGATAACGTTTTGCTCTACCACTGAATTCACTACGACTTTCGAATTTTTCTGTCCCTGCTTTTTCGTTTCTCCTCCTTGATTGCTTGGTTTATGGGTTTTACTTGGTTGAATATCTGGAATGGGCTTTTTCTCGATAGGTTTCGTTTGTATCGGAGGCCCACTACTTTTTGGTTTTTCTCCTTCTATAAAACAATCAACAATTATAATAAAATAAAGTCAAAATTGTGATAATAATATAAATATATCTATCGTAGTATTAACCTGGTGGTGAACTTTGAGGACTGAACACCATAACTGTATTTCCGATCGTTGTAGTAAAATCCAAGAATCCGTAAACCGTCTGTGTCGTAAAATCAATCTTTCCAACCGCAGGATCCGCCGAATTAACGCTATAAATTTGTCCCGAATAGACAACAACTGGAAGCGAACGAATAAAAAAAACTTGTATTAAAATATTTTTCCATAATTTATAAATAATAATATTATTTAAGTTAATAAAAATGATTTGAAATTATATTTAATTATAAATTAATCTCAAAATGATAAACTTTCATCCCTTTGAAGTTTTTCTTTGATTTCATTGACGATAATTTTATGTTAATTTAAACAATAACATCTCACGAACATTCACATTCCTTTCAGGAAATAAAATTTTTCTATTCGATTTGAAATTACATCTTGGTCAGGGTTAAACTAATGATCAATTAGCAGTTGTTTTTGTAAGAATAAGAAAAAAGAAAAACAATTAATTATACTTACCGTAAGTGAATATTATGGATATTAGGTGTCTCAGCTTCATTGTTTTGGTTTACGTCATCCGTCTAAATATGTTAATCGGCAAATCTGAAACACAAAGATTTATTATGCTCGTTTAAATCATCACAAAGTCATTGAAACTTGTTGTATTTCCGTTCTTACGAAATTCATCATTGAAATCCTATAGGAAAGGACTTCTTTCCGTTTCGTTAAACTTTTTTTTAATTTTGAAAGTCGACGAAAATGATCGTATAACGGTGACGACGGAATTTTATCATTTCTCATTGCTATTTAAATTTATCCCCGAGTGAGATAGCTCACCTTCTAACAAAAGCTTATAATTAATATTCAAGCAGGATCGAACGTAACGGGATGCGAATTACGTTGGTTGTTATTAAATCTATGATTAAAAAAAAAAAAAAAAAAAAAAAAAAGAAAAAGAAAAATAAAAGTGTATGAATAATTCTATCTAATATAAATTTAATTATATGACAATTCGTTAATTTGGAAGAAATTATTTTTTCATCGAAGTAATTAAAATATACAAAGTTATTTCCTCGTTGATCCTTTCGAATCGTTATAGGTCTTATAAAAAGTTGGAAAAATCATGAATTTTTGCGATCAAAAAAAATAGTTTTATCATCGTAAATCTTAAATTCTTGAAAATTTCGTGACTTCTTACGATTTATACTAAAAATATACCTACGAGTTTAAGTTCATTGACTTCGAGGAATGAATAAATTTCGAAGATTCCACGATTAAACATCGAAATACTAGAGAAACCCTGAACTTAAAGCCCATAATCCATAATTATACAGAAGTATTGCTTCATTCATTCCGGCTGTTCGAGTTTTGAGTCGAAGTCACGTGCAGGTAGGATTTGTCGCGTGCACGAGGAGACCGCAAGGTAAAGTGAAAAGTAGCAAGAAATACATATTAAGATTTTTATGTTAGGAAAGAAAAGTGGACAGTTGAGAAAATTAACGTTCGATACCAGTTTCTTTCTAGGTTAAATAATGATATAACAATAATGATAATAATTATTTATATCCCTTTTAAATTTTGTATAATAAGAGATATGTGCAATATTGTCTAATTATAATATTATATATACTATTTTTATATGTTTTTAAACGATTATACATGTATGCAATATTATTTCTAATTACTTTAAAATGTAAATAAGTTGTTAATTTTGAAATACATCTAATCAAAGAATTACAAAATATTAACATTAAACTAAACTATGATAATATCTGTGTTTCCTAAGTATTTCTAAAAAAAAGAAATATTAAAAAATTACGTATTATTAAAAAGTAAATTAAAATAAATACCAAACTATGGTTAATTTTCTATTTAAATATATATTTAATAATAATATAATATTCGTTTCCTAAGTATAACATTTAACAAATAAAAAATCACACATATAATATATAATACTAGAAAGTCAATTACAAAACAACGTATCAGTGTTAAAACAAATAATGATAACGTGTTTCTGCTTGAATATTTACTCAATACTAGCATAATATTTAATTTTATTTCTCAAATATTATCTAAAAAATAATGAAAAAAATATTCATATATTAAAAAATCAATTTCACGATTTAAAATAAATCGTATAATAATAGCAATCTTGCAACTAATTTATCTAACTATAATAACATATATTGTAACGTAATTACATAAAATTACCGAACCATAACATAACAATAGTAATACTAGTGTAATATAAGATCAAAGCGTTTATCGAGTCAGGGAATATAAGAAAGATCGTGTGGATAAGATGTAAATAAAATAAAAACACAAAAAAAAATAACGAATATCAAAAGTTTTCATCCACGCATATTACCGGGTCGTGTGAATCCCATAACACAATTATCATCGTACAATTATCATCGCGCAAATACCATCGCGCAAGCATCGTCGCGCAATACTGAAATTGCATTGGTAGGTATATAAAATACAATATATATGTATATATATATACGTGTATCCCACGAAAGGCAAGACTACTCGTGAGAAAAATCACGATAATACTTACATATGTAAGTATTTACGATGGAAGAAGAAACGTCAGAAACACAAGAGTTATAAGAATTTCTGCATATATATATATATATATATGTATTCTCAATCCTTAACTATACAACAAGATCATTCATTTATGTAAAATCTATCAATCAAGATCAATCAAGATCAATCAATTGAGAAAGAAAAAAATCTAATGATTTCAAATACCATTATTATATTAGATCTTTTTAAAAGTTTCTTACTCGTTTCTTTCTAATATAAATAATTTTTATACATCCATAATATATTTTGTATTTTATATTTAATTTAATGAATTTTAATATTATCCAATATTATATGTTATAGAAAAAAGAAAATAGAACAAAATGGATTGTATATAAGAATGAGTACCTGGAAAAAAGGCTTATGTTGTTACGTATGTTACGAGTTTGATATATGTAACATTGGCTCTTCTTCCAGACACCTATGCACACAACTAACAATCAATAAAATATCATAAAATAGAAAATATTGTTATACACAAAACTTTATATATAAGATTTAAAGAAAAAGAAACATATTTTGAAGTAATATCTAATAAATTCATTTTAATTTGAACTTTAAATTAACAAAGATATTAAAAAACATCTTCACGTATGATCGTTATCCCTTATCTGATGATATATAACAATCATGATCTATATATTTCGAGAGAAAATGAAAGAATCAAGTACTAAAGACGTCCTTGATATCAGGATAACTCGGATAGCTTTGAAGAAATGTTGTTTGGTAAACCTGCTAAACAGGATGAACCATCTGCATACGAACCTATGCATATAATTATATACACACATATATATATATATATATATATATATATATATATATATAAAATACATCTAAATATTATCATTGAAATAATTTCGAATTCATTGAAGCGTAACTTAAAAAGGTAATGTACTAACATGTTATCACGTTAGGATCACATTCCTCGAAAGCGAGGTTGAGAGTCGTTCAATAATGTATTATAGAAAAGTTTCAATGTGTTATAGAAAAGAAAGAGAGAGATAAAGACACACACAATACACGCGCTCGCAAAAGTGCACTAAATACTTTTCTACGATCACGGGTGGTATATAAAAGTATTGCAGTAGTATAGGGCTATAGTGAACGTAACTTCGCACGGTCTAACGCACGATATCTCTCTGTAAAACGGGATTGCCATGATGGAATCGGGTATCTTGTTTGCCGGTTTCCTTACTTTATTTACCGGCTAAGAACGAACGTTGTTGGATGCGAATGCGCGCACGTGAGGAACTCTTAAGATTGCTAGAAGAGAGCGAACGAACGTTCATGTCGAGGAATGTTGATTTAGCAATAGCGATAGTTATAGACCACCAAATGGACTTGCTCTAATGTAAGTATTGGAAGCTGAAACGGTAATGGAAAACTCGTTGGTGCAGAAAGAAACGAATATAATTAAGCTTTTTTCCCTATATATTTTCTTCTATTCCTTCCTTTACTTTAACAGGAAATCAAACTGTAACACGCTCTAAGACGAATGTTCTTCTATCGAATAAATATTTTACCCTAACAACGAGCAAAAGGAACATTTTCATTAATTTATCCTTTTGAACTTGATGACAAATCGAATTACGAGAGAATTTAATAATTTTGTGATATATATAAGTATATAAAAAGGTAATTGAAACAAAAAGAAAAAAAAAGGATTAATTAATTTTATGAAAGTGAACGGATATCTAGAAAAAGAAATAATTTTTTGGGGCAACCGTTAGTTTCGTAATACTGACTTCATTTACTTAGAAAAATGCTTAGTTTCTCCTAGTTGCGTAGTTTTTAACGGGCTCATCGAGTGTGTAATGTAAAATGGGTTAAGTCGATGGTTTAATCGTAACGATGAACAATTTAGGATTATTGGATAAGTGTAAACGGGCGTGTATATTGTAAGTTTCTTATATATATATATAAATACACACGTACACAGACGTACACATATATATATGTATGTATGAACACATAGGCGTCGATACAAGGAGATGCACTTTCCCTTGGATTTTATCGGCCGTTCTGCTACGCGGATGTGAGATCCTAATCTCTATTAGACTTCAAATTCAACAGTGATTGAAAAAGTACGTTTACTTCCTAGTAGAATTAGATAGTCGGAAGTGTATTAGTTGAGCTTCGTTGTGAAACATTAACGAATAATAGGTAAAATAGGTAAAATAGGTTTAAACAACGCGAATTAGTTAAATAATTTTCTATCAAAATTCTTACCAAATTGGATAAATCTCAATGCTAGACAATTAAGAGATTGTGGATCGTGACCACTTGCAAAAAAGGTGATTTTAGTGGATACTAATGAGAAAATACTTCTTATATAAGGACTAACAGTAAATATTTCTGCGTGATATATTTTAAGTATTAAGAAGAGACTATGAGAATAGAAAGCTGTGTGAATGAAGAGTACAATTGGCAAGTAGATGGGTGATGATGATGATGATTCCCTGTAACGTGATAGAAGATACAACTAATTAACTATGTTATGTATGCGTGTAAGTATATTTATGTGATATAATACCAATGAAAACGAACCAATAACCGAATTAGTTATTCTAATGTTCATGATATTCAAATTGGAATGTGAATAATAGCTCATAGATAAGATTACATTCTTCTTAACTTATATTTTCATAGTATAAACCATTCCTAGCGTCGATTTGGTATACATGCATAAATTATTAACCCATTTACAAAATTAGCAAAATGATCCTATTAAAATAATTTAATAGACCTTGATGTCATACACGGATATATACATATTATATCCGGTTTCAGATGATACTTAATATTATAGAGAGTCAAACTCTCGATACGGTAAATGCGGATGATTCACTTTCTCCGATACAGTTAGAGGAATGAAATTGCACACCTTAAGTGACAAAAAAAAATAGGGAATAACGAAACTATGTATATCTGTAATTTTATTTACTTTCTAGATTTGATTTTTAAATAACAAATACAATGTTATATTCCAACATTTCTCAAAGAGGAGATAAAAATAAATTGTAAAGAAAGGGAACGAAACTATTTCAAAAAGACAAACTAAACTATAAAGGATCCTTTCGAGTTTTTAAGGATCACACACCACGAGTATCCAAACTTGATATCCTCGAAGGCAAGAAAAAAGGAGAGAAATAAGAATGATAGGTCGATAATGAAACTTCGTAAAGTTTTTTTATCTTTTCTTTTTCTTTTTTTATTATTATTATTATTATTATTATTATTCATCGAGACTAACACACTCTTATCCCTCAGGGTCGACAACTTTTCGAGTGTGAAAGTAATGTGCATCGTTTGATTCTCCTTTATCGGAAAATTTCCGCATATTCCGAATACGTGACCGGTCCCATGCAACGTGCTTTTATTATGTGTCCATTGAACCCGATAATATTGGAGAAAACAAAATCGTTCAAAATAAATTTTTAGTCCTATCTAATCTTTAGTTTATCGTAATCTTTTTGTCCTTGTAGATTTATCAATCGTGAAAAATCGATAATGAATAATACAACGACAGACATATTTCTATACTTGAAGATCCGTATTCTGAATTTCATTAATACTATTTCTATCATACCTTACTACTTTCATATTAATAAAAATGCTAATTCAAAGAGCTAACTTTCGAACAACTCAAAACCATTTCAATAGGATTAAAGATCATTCTAAAGATTCGTTCGTTGCGTTTTCGAAAAAAAAAAAAAAGAAGATTTAACTAAATCGAATGATCGAATATATAATATGATTGCAACAAAACGTCACTTTCATAAGATCCTTTCGTTCGCACGTTATTCTCAATGATCACGTGCATAACCGATCACTATTTAAAAGACGTGAGTTAGGTGTGTCACTTTGTAAGGTACAACACTACCACCAACCCCGTTTCTTTCAAAATAGCCGAGAAAAAATGTATGTACATACGTCATTGAATATGAAATGTAATGAAGAGAAAGAGAGAGGTTTCTTTTCTACGTTTTCTACGTACTTGAAATATTTCATGTCTTATGTTTTTTTTACTATTGTTTTGTAACAAGTATGAGTCGAAAGTTTGTGAGAGATCATGGATCATTGTTGATGATCCATCGCGTGTGTATGATAAATTTTTGTTTTTTTTTGTCAAAAGAGAAAGAAAAATAAGAAAACGGGGTCAGTGGGACGAAAATAGGGCCCCGAGAAAAAAAAATACGATGGGTCTGGACCACGCGCGAAAGTTGCTTCTTTTTGATTAAATATTTATTATTTATTATTGTTCGTCGGATGATTCTGAAGTAATATAACACAAGACTCGAAACAAAGCGTAATCACGATTAAATATTCTAAACGTATGTCAAGATTTTGGCCGAATACCAATGAGTTTAATTCTTTACCATTGTAAGACACATTGCGGTGGGTTTTTTTTTTTCGTCAACTGAATTTCTAATTAGAGGACATAAAGTAAAATCCTTGTATGGACAAATGTAATGATATTGTATATCTATAGATACATAATTCGTCATCGTTATTATAAACCGTCAAAAATTCTGATACTTTGCATGAATTGCACATATATGTGTGTGAGTATGTATATCTGTGCGTATACATATGTGTCTACATCGCGCATAAAAAAATTAGAAAAAATAAGCAAATATTTGTGACGACGATTAGAAAAAAAAGGAAAGAAAGAAAAGAAAAATTAAAAAGGTAAATTATTTTTGTTAATTAAATATTTTTTGTTAAATAACAATCACATCGATCAAAGAAATTAAAGAAATGTGACCAATGACTCTGTAATAACAAATGTAAAATTCAAACATTTTTGGCGGGTTAATAAATGAAAAATAACTTATGTTAATGATAAATAAAGATCAAATCTAATGTTATGTGCAGTTACATACCCAACGTTTGTTGGCGTAGGATCTATCTCTCAGGGTGGTGGTGGTAGTAGTAGTAGCGTGAGACGAATTCGAGTCTGAGTAAACTCACAACTATAATTCGATGTTGTCGCGATTCACAACACTCGACATTCTTTAGAGCTCGCCTTGGAGTGACTGGATGGTAAAGCGGTTTCCCTCTCTTCGCTAACCCCGCCGGCTTCTTTACATTCTACTCCAGCCCCGATCATGGGCTTTCACTTCATGCAGCCTAACAGAAACGGCAAACGGTGATCGTACGACGACAACGGTTTTACAGCGTCTCCCGTATTGGTCCAGTACTTCCAACAAGAAACGGATAAACATATACAGCTTGTTTCACCTATAAAATTATTCCTATCTCTTTCTGTCGAAGCAAAATAATCATCTATTTACTTTGATTCGATTCAATATCGTTTTTTCGAACGAAAATGTTTCTATACGAATGTTTAAACATTCATTTACATGTTCTTCTTCGAAAGGGTTGCATTGTTCCCACAGTTTTGTTCCTAGTATTTATCAGATAATCGTGCGTTTTTCTGTAATGCGAAACAAGGTGATCGTTAGAAAGACGTAGGTAATCGTTTTTAAAAAGATACACGAGAAATTAATCGATCTTATGTTAGCTTTGCCAATACCATAGATGCGCACATCATGGGATTGGCTAAATCAGCATATTTTTCTCCGGGGATGGATAATTATAACTCTTCCGTCGCATGACTTTCTCAACTTGTAACTCTGGAAAAAATTGAACAGAGAGAAAGCACGTCGTATAATCGTACAATTTGTACCAATGGTTGACTCGTTTAATAACGTATTGTTATGAAATATTAAACACTCTCATCTTTGTCCAAGGTTAAGTAATTATTGGGATGGAATTTCATCTATTTTTTTTTCCTTTTTGTTTTTTCTTAAATGTTACAATTAAAATCATTAAAAGCGTAAATTTTTTTGTTTTAACGACGAGAAGGTTAATTAAAGTAATCTCGTTAAAATAAAATCGGAAGGGAACCACCGCTCGTATCTTTATCACATTTCGTAATTTAACTTTTACTAGTTCCCATTTAATCAATCTATTGCGCTGAATAAGGAGGTTCGAAGGAGCTCTGGTAAAAGTGAAAATACAAGGAGCGACAAGAGTTAGCGGAAAGTGTGTGGAGAAAGAAAACGAGTAAGAGAGAGTTAAAGGAGATCGGAGGAAACAGGGATACCGAAATGGAGTATAAGAATACGAAATCTTAGGAATATATGAATTAATATGAATGTCATTCTAATTGGTCAAGGATTTCTCTTGAATTAATCGGTTTTTCTTATCTTTTTTTTTTTTTTTTTTTTTTTTTTTATGTATGCACTTATAATCGCGTGCATTTTTTATTTGAATACGCGAAACAATAATACGTAACGACCGAAATTGTATAACAACATGTAATCTCATATTGTTACATTATTTTTTTTTTTTTTTTTTTTTTTTTTTTTTTTTTATTTATCCATAATCATTGATTATGTTATGTGTGTACGTATATATATGTAGGTGTATACTATACTATCCATCCATGCTTATGTTCACAGTATCATATTGCGACCATGACAGTAATTAGCTTCTCTTCGCTCATATCAATTGTTTCTCCAGCGCACAAATTGGTTTACCATATCTAGGCATGATTGTTAGTGGAAAAAGATGAGATTTTATCTAGCACGATCTTCCTCCTCTTGCGCTTTGTTCCTGAAAGTACTGTTATTTCGTAAGTCCTAACTTATCTTCTTGAAACGTATAAATCCTTGAATACAACTACATTGTACATCCATACTGACAATTCTTACCGCTAACTTTCATGTATATATATGATAGGTTTTTTTATATAATATACAAGGTGTCCTGTAATTGGTGGTACAAACAAGCAACGTGGAAAACTAACAATAAGTGGAAAACGTAGAATCAAATTTGTTCATATACAGGACACCATATATACGAACTCCTTATTTGTGAGCCTTGACAAACAAAATTATTTTTTTTTTTAAATAAAAGTAAACTTAAAAGCGAAAGAGAAAATTGTTTTTTCTAGGCATCAAACTTTTCAATCCAGCTAAAAATTGTATATATAAATAATTGTTAAATGAAAAATCAATTAATGCATGAGCCACGAATTTTTTTATCAATATTTTCCTTTACGATACCATTGTTGATTACTATCGATTTTATACGTCATTATTCTCAATAATGTTTCCACTGACTTTCATACTTTATAGACTGACATTACTTTTTTTCTGCAATGTAAGAAATTGATTATATCTTTTAACCGAATAACAAATATTCGCACAAATTAATATCCGTTTTATTAAACGGCCTTTTACAAAACTCTTTCATTTCTCTACGCAATTAGAAATATATAAATAAAACAATGACTTCATTCCTGACGAATATGCGTATGAATGTGTATATGTATGTACATGTATAAATGTATATGTATATGTATAATTATATAATATTTTCGAATGACATACTTAAAAAAGGATTATAAATTGAAAGAAATTTTTTTCTATCGATTCTTCTGATTACCTCATCTCTATCTTAAATATCTGAGATGTTTCTAAAACGTCTAAATATACAGATATCTGACAATGATTATTAATTATAATATAGATTAATAATGTGTGTAACAGAAATTAAAAGAAATATATAAATAAATACGCGTGGCAATTAATCAATGTTTATTTAACTTTAAAAAACATCAAAATCTATTTTTGTATCTTTTTATATTATATTTAATGTTAATCGTTTTGATGTATATATTTTTCATAAATATTCGTAGTATTTTTAAATTTAATCTGAAACTTAATTAAATATTTATATAAGTTTTATATAGTTGTTATCCTTTTTCGATCTCGCCATTTTGATTATTGAATTTCCAAGAAAATAGATAAAACTTTCAAATCTCGCGCAAAATTCAACATAGATGACGCTGACACTAAAAGTGAAATCGACCAATGAACATCAAATGTATCAAAGCTAAGAAATGGCGTCTAACTTAAATTTTATTCATTAATATTATTTAATAAATTTGTTTGTACTTATATAAGAGTTTAGTAATCTATGTTTATAAGATAAAAATAAAAAGTATACGTAATACACATTTATATTATCATAATTATATTGTTCCTAGATTTCTTTATCTTCCATGAAGAACAATAGTTAGAGAGATCGTGTACCCTCATCTAGAATCAATCGAAAATGCATGTGTTGTTTGTGTACATTTTCTTTGTCGTGTTTTTCGTCTTTGAGTAAAATGATATGTTGATATTTACAATTTACTTTACCCAAGATGAGTAATCAAACAGACGATAATAGTTCGGAAAGTGAAAGTGAGTTTTTTGTATCTCCGAAGGAAATTGATTTAGATTCGGGTTTTTTTAATAAGAAAGGGAAAAAGACTAACGTAACATTACGCAAAGCCGGCAATTGTGAAAATTCCGACGATAGCGATGAATTCAGCAACGTCAATGATACCAATTCTGTTGAACTATTTAGCCAGGTATTAAAAAATTTGGAAAACACCCAAGCTATTTGTTCGCAAAGTGAACAAAATTCTGAAAAAAATGAAACTACCATTGATGTATCAACAAAACAAAAGAAAACGAAAGTTATACGCTCTGAGGATGATAAAAATCATCTTTCTCAACACGTGCATGATCTTTTGTTTGAAGGAGAAGGTAAAACATTTGAGTCGGATGGTAACGAAGATAACAGCGAAGATGAAAAATTAAATGATGTAGCTAGTTCTGCTAATTATACTACTCCAAAAGAAGGAGTAAAAATAACGTTACCTGGTACTGCTGTAATATTTAAAAAAAAGAGGAATGGTCCAGATTTAAATACAATTATTGAAAATCGGATTAATCAACGGTTAAGGGCTAATCAAGTATTGATACACAAAGTAGGAATACTTTGTTGGTTTGCACATGGGTTCCATGTGAATAAAGTGATTAACGATGCAGAAATAATGTCTGCATCGTTGTCCCTTATTCCAACTGAAAATTTACCTAAAAAAAGGTCTGATTTGAAATATATAGAAAAATTTGTCATATGGTTTAAAAAGAAATTTGTATTCAAGGAAAAAGAAGAAAAAGATGAAAGTATAACGAAAGATATGTTGTTGAAAAGATTAAAGGAGAAAGAAGTTTTTAATTATAAAGAATTAATATTCTTATGTATAGCAATGCTCAGGGCAATAGGATTAAATTGTCGTTTAATTATATCTCTTCAACCGCCACCATTAAAATTACAACGGAGTCAATTGTTTACTTCTAAACCAAAAGAAAAAAAAGACATAGATAACAAGAATTCTGATAAACCTATCAAAAAAGAAGAGAAAATTAAGACGGAAAAAAATACTAAAACGAAAAGAGGTAAAAAGACAGAAAAGAAAACATCCACAGAAAATAAAATAATCCCAGAGAATAGCGAGACTGCCAGAAAAAATGCTCAATTGGAAGCAAGGAAAAGGGCTGTTGAAGTTCTAAGTGAAAGAACAACACGAAGCAAAAGCATTAAGAATAAAATGAGTACAAGTACTATTAACGAAACTATAAATGATAAAAGTAATGTGGAACAAACAAAAAAATCTAATGCTAAACAAAATGAAACAGAAAAATTAGTGGATTCTAATAAAACAATAAGCAACAGTATATCCAGACAATTAAGATCTCGAAAACAAATAAAATTATCAAATGAGGATAATCCTGTAGATTCTAAATCGACAAAGAAAGAGAAAATTACTACTATGCGCGCGACAAGAAGCAAACAAAAGAGCAAAGCTGTAGAAGAAGATTCTTTTGAAGAAATGGATAAAAGTTCTTCCAAAGATGATGAATCTGAAGAAGAATTTGCTCATTCAAAAAAACAGACTATTTCTAAAACTAAAAGCAATGTAAGAAGATCATCTATAAAAAAAGAAACTAAGTTATTGTCTTCAGATGATGAAGTAAATGATGTTAACAATACCAAGAATTATAGAAATTTCTGGCTTGAAGTATATTTGGAGTCGGAAGAAAATTGGATTAGTATAAATATAATAGATGAAAAAGTACACTGCGTGGATGAGTTATATGTAAGTAAATATATAAATACCACCTATATTTTACAACCAATATTATAAAATTAATAATGATCAATTATTTTTTAATTAAGAAAGCAGCTTCCAAACCTGTATTATATATTATCGCTTGGAACATAAATGGAACGCTGAGAGATGTTACAAGACGTTACTGTCCTCATTGGCTTACTGTTACACGTAAACAACGTATTGATGAAAATTGGTTCAGTGATACGTTACATCCTTGGAAAGAGGAAAAGTCAGCTATATCAGAAGCAGAAGATAAATTATTAGAGCGAAAGTATGTATATTTTTATTTTAAGTATATTAATAATATACTTAAAAATGAAATAATTTATTTTATTCTTTTCTATTACAGGGAATTAGAGCAACCTTTACCTAAGACAATTGGCGAATGTAAAAATCATCCACATTATATACTAACTAGACATTTACTTAAATACGAAGCATTGTATCCTTCTGATTGCGTGCCATTAGGTTATTTACCAAACGGCGAAGCAATCTATTCTCGTCATTGTGTACATGTACTTTCTTCTAGAGAAACATGGTTAAGAAAAGCACGAGTTGTTAAACCTAAGCAAGAAGCTTATAAAGTTGTTAAAGCTCTTCCAAAATATGACAAGGTATATTAATTAAAGATAAACAAATTATAAATTAAAACAAAATATGAACCGATTAAATGTTATAATAATTATGTATACAGCTTTCAGGAGTCAAATTATCAGATAGACTCTTAGAATTATTTGGCGAATGGCAGACTACTGAGTATGTTCCACCAGAAGCTAAGGACGGGATTGTTCCTAGAAATGAATATGGGAATGTAGATTTGTTTCAAAAATCTATGCTTCCGAAAGGAACCGTATACATTGATCGTAAGTGGCATTATCATTATTAAAATAATATATTATAAATAATCATAAGATAGTTACTATTAAAGATTTATTTATTAAAATAATAAATAAATTTGTATACAGTTCCAGGATTAAATCGAATTGCACGAAAATTGAATATTGATTGTGCGCCTGCAGTTATCGGTTTTAAATTTGGAACTATGGGAGCTTTGCCAGCGTTCGAAGGTTTCGTTGTTTGTACAGAATACGAGGATATTTTAAGAGAAGCATGGGAATCAGAACAAATCGAGGCAAAGAAACGTGCCCGCGAAAAACGTTTTAAAAGAATTTATGGCAACTGGAAAAGATTGATTGACGGTATGCGCATTAAACAAAAATTAGCTGAAAAATATGAATTTCAAAAAGAAAAGAAACCTTCAACTGCGACTATGACTACGACAACGGCCACGACTAAACGTACAAAACAAAAAACAATTGATGCGAAACGTCGAAAAATTGTGTAAGATTTTTTTCGTAATTATGATAAATAGCTTGTTTATCAGTAATATTATGCCGTGAATATATTTTCAAATTTTGTTCGATTATATTATTTCTTCTTTCTTCTTACATTTTCTTGTTTGTTAAAGAATTGTATACAATATAAGAAATTCCGTATTTATATTTTTATACATGCATAACTGAAAGCATACTTATTTGTAAAATAATATATATATTCAATGAATCAAACAATATCTCATTATAAAGAGAATTTTCTATTTCATATATCATAGGTTAGTTAAAACTAGAATGTAAATAAACCATATATAAAGGATTGTTCATCAGCACGTTTATCACAATTCTACTATGAAAACAGTATTTTAAAAAAACCATTACGTACATACGATTTATATTAAGAAAAAAATTTCCAAGATATTGTAATCAACAAGTGTAAGCAATATGTTATAAAGACTATATATGATTAGGCATATATGATTTGTTTTATTCATAAATAATATAACTTTACCTTAATTTTAAACACAAACAGATACATATTTCAAAAAATATTAAATAGTTTTAATTGATTTATAAATTTTTGAATAAAACAAACTTTAATTTTGTATATTTAAAAAAATATTTCCCTCTCTCTGGTGGAATTTTTTGTCAACAGTCGACAATTCTGCCATCTAGTGGTAAGACGTACTAAATAAATATTATTTTATCAATGATTTATCTAAAATATATTTGATCTATGCTATAAAACTTTAGAAACTTAGCATATATTATGATATATACATTATGTTTGTGTTGTCTCATGTTGTTTTTTACATCTAAAATCGAAATTCATAATTGTGGTTCACAATAAATAAACACATGAAATACATACAATGGAACGCTATTAAAATTGATAAGAATGAGATAAAGGATTAATAGAAACACTTAGAAATTCGTGTTTCCAAAACTGACCTTCCTTTTCTAAATCGACATCATTTTTAAATGTCAATCATGGAAAGTAAAAGTTGTAACAATTTTGTAAGTTATGTGGGAATCGAAGAACTTGAAATGCAGGTATTATTTTTCGTTTGTTTTTTTACTTATACAATACAAAAAATTATATGAAAAATTAATATGATTCAATTTATAATTTATATAGCAATATTTTTGTGTGTATACATTTTTTAATTATAAAATCTGTCATACATAAAAATTATATTTGTCTACATATCAATGCAGATTTCTATGTTTACTTTTTAATTTTGACTATCTACAATATATAATTTAAATATAGATGAATTGTAAAAAGTTGTTTAAAGTTATTACACATTAATTAAACTTATTTAATATGATGAGTAATATAAAAAAAATTGATCATTTATTTTTGATCCATCTAGCAAATAGAATCTAGTCAGCGTAATTCATTGATTGAAAATAATTTAAAACTTTTACGAGGAGAAGCTCTTGTTGCTAAAGCACAAAACGTTTTAATGTTTTCACCGGTTGGTGATTTAAAACAAGGAACTTCCGGTGTACTTTCTATTACTAATTTCAAGCTCTCTTTTATTACAACCGATGATCCTAATGGAGAGGTAATCTCTATTATATTTTATCTCGCTTATTAAGTTTAAATGATTATATTTTTAATGTATAAACAATTTTTTAATCAATAGGATAACTATCATCAACAAAATCATTTGTATGGGTATACGGATACATGCTTGACAAATATCGACGAAATTTACTTAATAGTTGGTGATAAAAAGAAAAAACTTCTTCCGGGAAGTATAGTACCGTCCAAAGTAAAAGCGATATTTATTACTTGTAAGGTAAACGTTTTCTTTAATATAATATCTTTTGAAAGTTAACACATTGAACATTGACTCTGCATTATTGTAAGATTCATTTTTTATTCCAAGTAAGTATGTGATTCAAGTATACATGATATGTTATACCTGTCATTGTTTATTTTTTTCTGCATTTGTTTAATTTCTAATAAAATATAAACAAAAATTTGTAAAAAATCAGATCAATAGTGATTCTGTTAAAAATTTATTTAAGAGGGTTAGTATCTATTTTATTGTAGAAAAACAATGCAAGCTTTGGTATTCAATGTGTTAAAAAACTTGGGCATTCCAGCCATATCTATTCCAATTTGCACTCTACGTTAGAATATTGTTAAAAGTCATGGCAATTAACAACTCCTATCTATTCTTACTCATCATTGGTCTATATATTTTTGAAATAATTATATGACTTCTACTGTCATTATGAATAGCAAACAGGGATATTTAACTAAAATAACTTTAATTTGGATGCCTCTAAAGTATCAGGTTGCATGATAATTTTCTCATATGTGACATATGAAGTTTTCAAGTAGAACGCATATGGCCATTATGACGAAAATTTATTTTTAAAAAACATTTAGATACAAACAAAAATTAAATTTTATAGTAATAATTTTAATACAATATAGACTAATTTGATACAAGTTTTTTTAACCTTACTTAATATTTTTTATATTGTTAAATATAATACATTGGAAATATTTATTGTTCTTTTCAGAATTTGAGGACATGGTCATTTTCCTTTAAATTTTCACCTCTCGGGGATGGAAAAAATATTTTAAATGCCTTATTACATCATGCATTTCCTAGCAGACATCATTTATTATTTGCATACGATTACACGTTAGTATTACTTTTTATCGTCAACTTTTATTTACACAATTTATATGACAAGTATTGTTTAATTTTAGCGAACCATACTACAGTAGTCTTGACAAAGGTATAAGATTATTTAGTAATATATCCGATTGGCAGAATGAATTTGAACGTATATTAATTAGCGAAAAAGCAAGCAAAGGATGGAGATTATCAACGGTTAATAAAAAATATCAGTTGTGTTCCAGGTTGGTTAATATTAACTAAATAATAATTTAAAATTCAAATATATCTTATTGAGTATAATTATTTATGCAGTTTACCACAGTATATCATTGTACCAGCGTCTTTAACAAATAGTCAGCTAACAGACGCTGCAAAATGCTTTCAAGGCAATCGATTACCAGTTTGGGCATGGTCCAATCAACATGGTGCAGCATTAGTCAAAATGCCTGAATTATTACCAACAATTAACGAAAGGATACAAGAAAACATAATGTTAGAAAATGTTAGGAAAAGTCATCCTTGTAAAATGCCACCCCTTTTAATCGATCTAAGTAAAGATATTAGTGTTAAATCAATAGCTGTAAGTTTCTCCAAATTTTCCAGTTTGTGTTCTCCAGGTTAGCATTACTGCATTATTCGCAACACAATTTTTTATAATGATTTTTTAAAGAAGTATGACTTTAATTGAACAATATTCATAATTGATTTATTTACTTTCAGAAAATATTAGACAACTTTGGATACAAGATAATAATTTCTATTCGTTATTGGAAAGTACAAAATGGCTTAAGTATGTATCATACTGTCTAGAAAAAACAATTGTAGCTTGTAAAAGTCTTAAGTCAGGATTTTCAGTAGTTTTACAAGGTATATATGAAATAAGAGATCAATATTTCTTACTATTTGCATTTATCATAAGTTTCATTACCAAAACAATGTCATTCAAAGTTGTTTTGTTAAGAAGTAAAATATTAATATATATTTTTAGAAGGAGAAGCTAGAGATTTATGTTGTGTCGTATCAAGTTTAATACAATTATTATTTGATCCATATTTTCAAACGATCGTTGGTTTCCAATCTCTGATACAAAAAGAATGGGTCGCCAGTGGACATCCTTTTTGTGATCGTTTGGGACATATGATGAAACCAAACACTGAAAAGGTATAGAAATATTTATTTAACATACATTCGTGTATATCTATAATAACTTTTTAATCTAATCGATTTGTTTGATATTTATAGTCTCCATTATTTCTACTTTTTCTTGACTGCGTTTGGCAACTTTGTCAACAATTCCCAGCAGAATTCGAATTTACTGAAACATATTTGACAACGTTGTGGGATGCAGCTCACGTATCTATATTTGACACTTTTATTTTTAATTGTGAAAAAGATCGTATGACGGCAGCTACGGTAATACTTTAATATTTAAAATACACAGAGAGGGTGTTCTGCACACAACTGGCGATACAAACATATTTTTCTCCAAAAAATAAAGCCTTATATGAATAAATTGTATTTTATATTTTCAATTTAGTTTTTCGTGTAGAATCATCCCTTACTTGTTTGTACCACCAGGTTACAGAACATCCACTATAACTATTAATATAATTAGAGTTATAGAGAGTTTAGCAAATCAGTATATTAAATTAGATTCTTCTTAGATTATTATTGAAATTGAATGTATGTAATAATATTTTAATGACGTACTTTTAGGATCCAAATACACCGCTTATATTACGTAGTGTTTGGGATTGGAGAGAACAATTTAATGATCAAGATATCTTATTATTTTCTAATCCTTTATTTAACGCTTATGAAAAAACATTGACGGAAAGGATGACCGTTAAACCATTGTACTGTATCTCGAATTTAGAACTTTGGAGCCAATGTTATTTCCGTTGGATACCCCCGCTTGTTATTCACAATGGTGGTAGAAGTCACATAGATCTTTACACTAGATTACTTCAAAACGATATAAATCAATTAAGATTAAGATTAGATAGGAGTTGTGAATCGCCAATTGATAAGTTAAGTAGTTATTTACTTCAAATGAATATCGACAGCTTTTATCCATTTAGTAGTAAAAGTTCTGGGAATACCGTTAGTACCCCTATCATAAATAGTACAATACTTACAACTGAAAGTTTATTGGATGCTCAATCCCTGATAACTGTACCTGATTGACTGTTTGCAATGTATATATATATATTTACCTTAACTTAGGTATAAATTAGTTTTACAGATTTATACCGTACCTTTTATAGTCAATTGTACAGTGTCTTGTTAAAAAGATATGTTATTAAATATATTATAAAGATTTAGAAATAAGTGTCTTGAAAATATTAATTATAATTTTTATGTACATAATAACAACAACAACAACCAGCAACAACAACATTGTGTAGCTGTTTTTATCGGAACGATCGTAAGAGTATCAAATTTGTTTGTTAGTAATATAAAAATCAAAATTTGAACGAAACATAATATATTGAATATTTATTAATTTCTATCATTTTTGTTTTGTTTTTTCTTGAATTTTTTTTTATTGAAGAATAATAAAGTTAATGGTAACAATTACAAAATTTGGAAATATAAACTTACAAAACAAGGATTAAAACGAATTTTCCATTCGAATCCAAGATAAGTGGAACTCATATTTGCGGTAAATAGTCTCTATTATATTATATATTAAATAACGTCTAACGTAGAATAAATATTATCGTTACCAAAAAATGACAAACTTTTCAAAACTCAGAGAAAATACAATAGAAAATATTTAATTATAGTTAGACGACTTACTTTATTTGATATAAATTTAGTATCTTTTGTTGCTATATACATAATATAATTTTGTGAAAGATATACGACCAAAGAACATAGAGCCGTATGTAAAAAAAAAAGCACAAATATTTTATATATCTTTTTACTTGTCATAAGTTTGCAACGTAAGATAATTTGAACATGCTAAAAGTAGTTTTACTTATATTGTGTATTTTTTATCACTTATACAATTGTTACTTGGTGTTACAAAATCATCAATGGTTGAACAAATAACACATTCCATGCACTTACAATCTAATTGAAATTGTCTTTGATTAGACACATTTCTATAAATACATTATTACCATACATTATTAGCGAAGTAGATCATGTTTATAAGATTACCTATATAATATTATTTTTTATATTTAAGTATAAAATAAAAGATATTCATTTATCTGATAAAAGTATATAAATTATGTACGGATTCAATATAATCCTAGAAGTACATATTTAATGCTGATCAGTTAATTATTATGCTAAGCAATAATTAAATAAATTTTTTATGTATTTTGTACTAAGCTCAGCCAACTTCTACCTTCTTCGGATACTGACGATGGAAATTTTATCTGAACCAATCTTACAGAATGTTTTTTATCTTCCACAATTTCTTTATATTCAGCAGGATGGGGAACAACTGTTTCTCCTTCTTCACTGTCGTTGTAAGTGTATACTTCTTCAACTTGATTTGTTTCTTCGTTCTTATCTTCTATAGAATCTCTTTCAGTAAAGTGTATCTATTAAATAAAAAGAAACAGACATTTCAAATTTATGTCATAAAATATACATAACGTGTGCATTATTTTAATATAATATAATATTACCTGTTCATGTACCGTTATTTGATCAACTACTTCTCCTACAACATTCTCTTCCTCAGGTATATTTAAAACAGTTTCTTCATTATATATTTGATTATCATCCTGATGTTGTATGATAACGTGGTCTTTTAATTCAGTGACATATAACGCAGTTTCTTCCAACTAAATATTATTTCAAGTTAATTATTAATAATTAAATGACTTATAAAATAAACAAAAATAAGTATAAAAATAGAGAATAAATAATTACCTGATTATTTGCACAGTCATCCATTAACAATTCTGCATTATTTTCTGGAATTGTTATTATTTGATCATCTTCCGTGGTTAAACGTGGTTGATTAACAACAATTGTATCGTTTAAATGTCCCTATTATATAATAATATATTAGTTAAGTTATAAATGTTAAAAACATAGATTTAACAATATTTCATTTTTTTTATTAATAAATAATCAGATTATATACCTGAGCTTGCATATGAGCATACAACAAAGGCTTTCTCATAAAGCCTGTACCGCAAACTAAACATTCATAAGGCTTTTTGTCACTATGTATGAATCTATGTGCGTTTCTATTATCTCTACTATTGAATGCTTTTCCACATACCTAAAAAACAATATGAATTTTCTCAAAAATAATAGATAAGATAAATACTTTGAATATAATAATAATAATAAAATCACAATAATAACATACTTCACATAAATATGGTTTTTCGCCAGTATGAATGCGCATATGTTTCTTGAAATGTTCAGGATAAACAAAAGTTGCTGTGCACACATTGCATTTATATGGTCTTTCACCTGTATGAGCTGCTTTTATGTGATAATCAAGAAGTCTTCTTCTTTTAAATCCTTTATCGCAATCGCTGCATTTGTATCTTTTGTCATTGTAATGCGTAGCACGTTTATGAGATTGCAGATTAGATCTTTGACTAAAAAATATTTTTTTTATTTAGATTTTTGATTTTATATATAAAATATAAATG
Source organism: Polistes canadensis (assembly GCF_001313835.1). Lineage (NCBI taxonomy): Eukaryota > Metazoa > Arthropoda > Insecta > Hymenoptera > Vespidae > Polistes > Polistes canadensis. The sequence goes on from NW_014569600.1 coordinate 132,603, forward strand.
ACGAACAACACAAAAATATTCTTACCTAAAAGTAGCTCCACAAAATTCACATTGATAAGGCTTCTCTCCTGTATGAGTGCGTTCATGATCTCTTATTTCTGCTTTCCTAGCAAATGCCTTCCCACATTCTCTGCATATATATGGTTTATATCCGGTATGAACAATATTATGTACTTCTAAGTTATGCGGCGAACCAAATGCCTTACCACATTGAACACAAACATGCTCTTTAATGCCATTGTGAGTTCTTTCGTGTTGATTCAGATTTTGTTGGCTCAAAAATGTTTTATTACATTGCGAGCACCTAAATGGCCGTGGTCTTATCTGATGTGTTTTAATGTGAGCTTTGTACGTATACTTGGATGCAAAATTTTTGTTACAAGTTTCACAAACATGTGGGCGCGCTCCAGTATGTGTATTAATATGCTCTTCCAAAAGATTTCTGGAGCTACGAATCACATACTTTGACATTTATTTTTATTCATAAAATTATAGAGAAATATAAGTATTAGCAAATTGTTTCAAATGATATAACATACCTGTATTTTTTACCACAAGTTTCGCAAGACCACGATTTTACTTGCGGATAATGAATTCTCTTGTGGATTCTAAATAATCGTAAATTACCAAAGATTCTGTTACATACTTCACATTGAAAATCACCTTCCTCCTTTGCAACGTGTTCATCTAGGTGAAGGGATAGTAGATTTCTTTTTCTAAAGTCATCTCCACATACATCGCAAATATATAAACGTGTTTCATGGGTATTTCTCATATGCATTACAATAGTTTTTGAATCAGCTACTACTTTTTCTTCCTCGTCTGAACATAGTAAGCAAGTATAAAGAACCCCTTCTCTAATGACCAACTGAAAATAATATTTTATATATATTTATTATTAGACGATAATTATTATTTACGGGAGAGAAAATTTGCATCTATAAGATATTAAATACCTGCTCCTGAGGAGTTTCGTCTTTTCCATCAGATTTAGATTTTTTTAAGCTTTTCTGTTCTTGTTCATTGTTCGCATCAAGTATGGCTTCTACACCAACAAATATGTTATCAGATTCTTCCATTTCATTACTTTCTTCCATTATCTCTTCGACTACTTCAAAATCCCTTTCATTTTCTTTGTACTAAAAACAAATCATTCGTTAATATATATTATGATCATTCGAATAATTATTTGTCGTAAAAGATATTCTTAATAGAAAATAACATATATACATTTAATGGATTAGAAATTTCATCGTCTTTTAATTCAACTTCCATAGTTTCACCTTCTAGATTATTTATATAATCATGATCATTATATTCTTCATCATTTTTTGATAAGTCTGTTATTTTAGTAATTGTTTTTTGATAATTATTAAATAATTCTTGCTTTATCTCTAATAGTCTATTTTCTAATTCATCGATCTGAAAGCACAATTTTTTTTGATAGTTGTGTAATATATTGTATTAAAACTCATAAATTACGAATAGAAAGATATTAAAATATTTACCTCATTAAATAATTTATAACATTTTTTACAGATAACCAATGAATGCGCTGTTTCTTCATTAATATTTACTTCTAAAACTGTACAAATAGTATCAACAAGGGGCTTTTCGGAAGTAGTAACAGAAGTTTCATTGAATATACGTATACTGCTTCTGGTTGAAACCCCAACTTTATTATTGCAGATTAAGCAATGGGTAATATCCTTTTCATAATCAGCCGTCATCTTTCTTGTAACTAAAAAAAGATCAATTGCATCGGGTTGTTAATATAAAAATAAAAAATCAATGAAATAATATCAATTCTTTAACCCTTTGAATACTGAATATTCTTAATCAAAGTGCTTTATAAGAATGAGATACTTTATTTCTAATATAAGTTCTGTTGATCGATTATACTAGACATAACAATAAACTATTCTCTTAAATTAAATAAAAAAAGAAAGTTTCTTTTGAACATAATTTTGGTGCGACAAGACTCAAAACAATTATCGATATGCAAACTGAAATAGCATTAATATATATGAGTTTCAAAGGGAAAATTGAAGACAGTTAATAAATTTTGATGAACAAATTTATTTGATCTTGTTGAACGTTTCGTCCCTTACTGGGGACTTCCTCAGCAACTACAAAATTTTTTTTTTTTTTTTTCTTTATATTAT
>NW_014569600.1:137057-193197 GCF_001313835.1 Polistes canadensis
TGTTCATCAAAATTTATTAACTGTCTTCAATTTTCCCTTTGAAACTCATATATATTAATATACTGTTGGGACAAGAATATTGATTATTAATTTGAAATAGCATTATTTGCATTTATATCAATAAATGTATAGATGTGTCTATAGCAATCAGGGGGTTAAGCAAAAATTGCAAGTATCCATTTATCCTTACATGATACATATTCTGCAGATATTTTATTTCTTATATTTTTCAAATTTTATGAAAAGTATTATTAAAGTACATGTTTGTGAAAATTGTAGTCGAGTACATATGAATCAGATAGATTTATCTTCATTGGAATATAAGAAACATAAGTATAATTAAAAAAAATATTAGTAATGTTGTAGTCTATTGAACTACACATGTGGAATATCTTGTAAATTTTTAGAAAATTATTATCTTTCTACAATCTTATATATATAATATTACAAAAATACGATAAATATCGTTGAAGCAAAGCAACATTTTTTTCATTATAATTATGAATGATGAACGATATTGAGAAATAAAAATACATTTTAAAATATCGCATATCATTTCTCGTTATCATGATATTATTAATTACTATTAATTTATTAATGAACAATGCTTTGAATTGTTAATCGATGTCTTCGACATGTGATCAACAATCGTACTGCATTGCGCACATTTATAAGTAACTGGTAAGACCCAATAACCCTAACAATATTATTACAGACTACAAAACAAAATTTGTTGCATGAATTTCTTGTTAATGGACAGAAAATGAAGTAAAAAGTTGCCAGCACTGACTTGAAATTTTCGTTTCTCGTTCCAAACGATTGGTAGCGAACACAATAACGCAGAGTTCTTAATGCCAACACCATTTATTTCTTCTTCATGGTGGTCAGGGTGCGAAGAAGATCCATATTGAAATCCTAACGTTATTTTTAAACACTTTTTTAATATTCTAATGGATTTTTCTTAATGCGAAGCGTCCTGCAATAACTATGAATCTAGAAATTCGACGATACTACGTCAAATGCCTTCTACACTGATCATAAGAAGCATAACCGCCATATTGTCCTAAGAAACTGAAGCGATTTAAGGGGAATTTCTATGACACGACATTGGTTAAATGCAAGGTGCACACTCAAGTAATCCTTAGGTATTTATATAAGATATATTTATATAAATATTTTTTTTGTATTACTATATATGTATTTGAATATGGTTAAATAATACGCATAAGTCATATACACTTATATATGCGTTTAATACAATTTTCTTATTGGCGGTTAAATTACCCAGAATATCTATCGTTTTTAAAATTTGTCGTCAACCGAATTCATGTCTTATTACAATTAAAAGTAAGAAAATTTTATCGCGGATATTTATACTATGTGTGGATATAGATAATTAATGAAGATAACAATTAGTTAAATACCTTCGCCTGACAGATGTCGTTATTTAGAAAATACGAATTTCTTTCATCTTAGCTGACTCTGCTGATATTCGTTAAAATTTGAATAATTTTTTAGAAATTTATTACTTACAATAATCTTGACATTCCAGGTGTATTTAAAATGGCAAAAGCTAACCGTGATGATACATTTCGAATTTTGATAGCTACTGACATTCATCTTGGCTATCAACATCAAAGAAATAAAGGTGTGTCTTAAAATATGTTATTTTATTTATTAACAAAGAAATATATTTGTGTAAAAAAAAAAATATTATTTTTTTTATTACATTGTGTGTTAGACTTTTTAAAAAATATTTATGTGTATTTGGTTACACAGGACAACCACTAAACGATAGTTTTACAACATTTGAAGAAATACTTCAATATGGTAAAAAATATCAAGTTGATTTTATACTCCTTGGAGGAGATCTTTTCCATGATACTAAACCCTCCCAAACAGCTATGATTGAATGTATGGATTTAATAAGAAAATATTGTTACGGCTCAGGGTTTGTATACAATATTAAGAAAAATTAAATATAAACAGGGTGCCCCAGTTACTTTTTACACAATTTTACCATCGTATTTTATAAATAAAAATAAGAAGAAAATGTTATACAAACAAGAACTCTTAAATTCTGAATTAAATTAAATATATTTTTTATAATTTAACAGAGACGTCAAAATGGAATTTTTAACAGATCCCAGTAAAATTTTTGAACATTGTCGTTATAAAAGCGTCAATTATGAAGACCCAAACATGAATATTAATATGCCAATATTCACAATTCATGGCAACCACGATGATCCAAGTAAGAAATAAAAAAAAAATCTAATTGAAATTGAATAAAAAATAATTTTCTAATCAATTTTCCAGGTTTTAGTAGCGTTGGTTCGATGGATATATTATCGGTAGCAGGGCTTGTTAATTATTTTGGAAAATGGATGAATGTTGAGAAATTAACTATCGAACCCATAGTATTAAAAAAAGGTTCTACACACATCAGTTTGTATGGTATGGGTTATGTCAACGATCAAAGATTGCATAGACTTATAAAAAATGATAAGGTATGTTTACCTTATTTCTAAAATATGTAATTTATTATTAATTAAAATTGTACTCATATTTGCAGCTTGTGTTGAAGGAAGTAAAAGAAATTCCAGAATGTTTCAATATTCTTGTTTTGCATCAAAATCGTGTACAGCATTCATTAACTGATTTTGTCCCCGAAAATAAATTACCGAAGTTCCTTAATTTAGTCGTATGGGGACATGAGCATCAGTGTCGTATCGAACCAGAATCGGTTGCAGGTGCTGAATATTTTATATCTCAGCCAGGTATAACATTTACTTAATGCTATTTACACAATCCCTTGCACTATAACAATATACGAGACTCGTGATACGCTTAATGATCGAAACATAAGAAACATAAAATGCAGCATCGAATATTTCATGTAGATCTGTGCATTAAATCATAGTACAAAAATGGTCAATGTAATAGTTAATATTTCAAGATAAATTATTTAAATGACTATGCTTTTATACTTCTATATTATGTAACATCGATAATAATTATACAGGTAGTTCTATAGCAACATCATTATGTCAGAATGAAACAATACCAAAACATGTCGGACTATTATCTATAAATAAGTTACGTTTCAATATAAAAAAACTAAAACTAAATACTGTCAGACCTTTCGTATTAGATACTATAAATTTATATAAAAATTCGGAAATAGAAGAAAGAAGAAATGCAGACTGTGCAAATCCAAATATTATTATTAACTATATAGATGAATATATAGAACATAAAATTTTACCTAAGGTGTTAACACAATATACAGGTAACTTTTTTCAAATATATATTACAAATGTTTGTTATAGAGAAATATTGTAATATTAATAATCTTATATTGAATATCATATCATTGCAGGCCATCCTAAGCAACCGAAAGAACCTTTAGTTCGTTTACGAATACTTTATAAAGACGAAAATGATTTATTTGAAACCACTGGGTGGGTATATCTTTAATAAATTATAATAATATTTAAATAAAATTATGATCTTAGATACTAAAGGAATATTTTATAGACTCGGCCAAAAGTATTGCGATGAAGTACTCAATCCAATGAGTATGATTTTATTTCGTAAGATTTTCGATAACTCTAAGTCAAGCAATGATGAATTTTTTAATTCTTCGTTGGATGATGTAACGGAAAAATTTCAGTTTGAAGACGTAATACAAAAATATGTGACTAATAAAAATATGACATATTTAATGTCTCCTAATATTTGTTGTTATTTTCTTAATAGGAAGAAACTGGTTGGACACAAAGTGTTCAAGAATATATTAAAGAGTACTTTGATTTAGAGGAAAACAGAAATTTGTTAACAGTCTTATCTGCTGGCGGATTGAATGAAACATTAAGTCAGTATATTATAAAAGGAGATGAAGATGCTATAAAAGATGTGATACAGTAAGATATTTAATATAACATGATCGATTTTATTTATTCTTTTGATACAAAAAATAATCCAAATTTCTTAATGCGCGCGCGCGCGCGCGCGCGCACACACACACACACACACACACACACACACACACACACACACACACACACATTTTAGAGACCAAATAAGTAAGAATAAAGACTACTTGAAGAAACGCAATTTAAAAACTCCTGATGAAATTATATATAAGTTAAGGGAATATAGAGATGAGAAAAATCAAAAGGAAAACGAAGAATGTCAAGATGTTAGTCGATATTATTTATTATTAATAATTGCAGTAAGCAAATATTGTAAATTTCATCTTTTTTTTTTTTTTTTTTTAATGAACTTTATTCGTACAGGTAATTAATTTCCTACAAACCAGACCATCTAAAAGAACTCAAAAAAGAATGCAACCTGATAAAAATGATAGTAATAATAGTAATGATGACAATGATGATGATATTGATGAGATCGTTATCAATGATAGCAATGATGAAATGTATGACAATGAAAGAAGCACGAGTGGTACAAGTAAAGTTAAAGGAAAAAAAACTACTAGTGCAAGAGGAAGAGCGAGTAGCCGAGGTACTACTGGAAGAAGTTCTAGAGGTTCAAAAACTAATTCGATGAACAAAAGTGTAAAAGAATTCTTTACTTCGAAGTTTTCTGACAATGCACCTAAAAAACGGAAACAATTAGAAGAACAGGTCAGGTCTAATATATTCATAAATATTGAAACCTTTTTTTCGGTAACGAGATTTCAATTAAATGCATGTAGAAAAATTAATACAATTAACGCTTCCAATGTGGTTATATCATTTACAAGTATGCTTCTACTGTATGAATACTTGCATTGCGAATAAGGTTCTATATGATTTTTTTGTTCTCACACAGATGCAGTTAACAAGAAGTCGACAAAATACTACATCCTCAAGTCAATCTAGTCGATTGAATGTGACAAATATATTTCTAGATGATTCAGATTAAAAAGCCATTTATATGTGTACCTGTATTTTTTCCATACGTCTCTGTGTTATGCAGTGATGATATTTATGTTTTTCTATCTTTAGTTACTATCAATCGATTAAAATAATAATTGTTTTATGTATTAATTTATTATCAGTAAAATTTTTGATAACAAATTGTTACGTATCTTTTCTCAACTATTGTAAAATAATGAAATAAATTTACATCTCTTATTTTTAAATAGATATAATTTTCACGAGTAAGGTTTCACGATTATTTCTTTTAGGAAATATAGATTATCAGTTTTTCCATTTAACGATGTATATCATCTTTTATTTATTTTTCTTTTTTTCTTGAAGGGAGTGAATCATATCAGATTCGTAACGTAACTTGGGCATTTTATCTAGGACGTGCTTATCCACTTATCTTATATTTGTTAGCGATAAAGATGTCTCACGTATGTCATTGAGAAGCTATGCAAGTTTCAGTTGATTTCATCTGATATCTCTCACGAAGTTTTCTCGATTTTCTAACAATAGTGCACGGTGTACTGTTTACGCGAGATATCAATAATTGTAATAACAAATTGTGCAAAATGGTGGTGAAAAATTCTACCCCTCAGCTGGAACAGCAAATTCAATGTATTAAGTTTACAATATTTTGCTTGAATACCGTTATGTGGGTAGGTAACATTATGAAACACGAGATTTTGATAACGTCGTGCAATATTTAATATAAGAAATATCATATTAATATTAATATAAATTTCATTGGGAAATGTGTTGTAGTATGTAAATAATATTATACATACTGTTAGAGTAGTCACATTAAGACATTAATTAAAATATGATATAGTAAAAAGATATTTGTTAATATTCTAACAAGAGATTGATCAATTATTACAAATTAAAAGCGTGTAAGATGATATTAATGAAATGTTTTGTTATCTGTAGATTTTTGGAAGCGCGATGTTCGGCTTATGTTTATGGCTAAGGTTTGAGCCAGTGTTTCAAGATTGGATAATGTTCTTGGACATGTACGAATTTTACATCGGCATTTACGTATTAATGGCAACATCCGTATTCGTAATAATCATTGCTTTCATAGGCTGTGGCGCAGCTTTGATGGAAAACATTTTGGGTCTTTTTGCTGTAAGTTAAAATTTATTAAAAAACAATTATTGATTTCTTCGTGTTATCTTTCTGTAGTAAGTTAAATTTTAAATACATCCTAATTTTCTGTTCCCCCTTTGTTTTATAAATTTCTTTCTTTCAGCACGTGGGCCTTCAACTATTTTGCTTCATATGCGGCTTAGCAGGTGCTGGTGTTGTTCTTGATTATTCAACTTACGATAGCAAAATTCAGCCCATTATATACAGATCAATGATTCATCTTATCAGTAATTCTCAACATGACAGGGCAGCTGATATTCTTAAAATGATTCAAGAAAACGTAAGTTAAATTTCGGATAAATGTAAAATTTCTTTTAGTCATGACAATAAAATGTGTGGATTAATATAGGTCGGTTGCTGTGGTGCTGACGGTCCGATGGATTACGTGAGAATGTTAAAACCTTTGCCAAACGAATGTCGTGACACTGTTACCGGAAATGCCTTCTTTCACGGTTGCGTTGAAGAAATTTCTTGGTTTTTAGAAGCAAGATCAGGGTGGCTTGCTGGTTTGGCCCTCTCTTTGTGCATGTTGCATGTGAGTATTGATGAATATTAAATGACATATCTCAAAAGATACATAAAATAATATATATATATATATATATATATATATATATATATATTTTAAAAAAGAATAAATCGTAAATATTTTTCTTCACAAAATAGCAGTGGCATTTTTTCTTTTTTGTAATTACAATTTACACACGAATATTTCGTTGTTACAGGTAATATTGGCGGTACTCACTTTAACACTTATTCGTGCTATTAAAAAAGAAGAGGAATCTGTCACATTCAAACATTAATAAATAAATTAATTAATTAAATTGTATGTGCTAATTATTAAATATTACGCGAACGTTAACTTACAATTTTCTTATTTTTTTTTTTCTTTTTTTAATTTTTTTTCTGGTAAATATAATTTATACAAGCGAAATTATTTTTAGTTTTATTTTTTGTTATTATATTTTTCAATAGTCGAGAAACAGTCGATAGAAGATAGCGTGTACTTTCCACTGATGTTAGTTTCTTATATAAAATTTGGATACAGATACAATAATAATTATTAATGCGCGCGAAAATGATGATAAAGAACAAAAAAAGAACGAGAGAAAAAATATTCAAAGTATTCCATTTCATTGCGTTAATATATGTATCTTATATATTAAAGTTATATATTTCTTTTTATCTGAAATATATTTTAATTAATATTATATAAATAATATATATATATTTATATATTTTTTTCTCTCTCAATAGTCGGACGAAGAGCATTTTCAAAAGTTTATTAAACTAAAATTTGAATTTTGTCATGTTTCTTTACTCTCCATACGAAAGAAGTTCATAATTTTATAAATGTTTTATAAACATAGTACTTATATAATGCAGTTGGTCCAATTATTGATAAATAAAAGTGTACATGCAAGATGTGTTGTTTCGAGCGTGGATCCAGCAGCGTATAATAAGAAAAGTAAAAAGGCCCGTCATTTCGTTAGACTGTTCATGCATTATTTATTTCATAAGTTTTCTTTGTTTTTTCTTTTTATTTTTTGATTGACTGTATCATTAAGTATTATTATATATCCATTATTTTATGGCCAAATAATACCGTTAATTATGTACGATGCTTTTGAGTAAAAACGATTTACTCGCTTTATAATACAATATATATGTTTAAATAAGTTTTCTTAACACGGACTGTTTTTCTTTCTTTCTTTCTTTTTTTCTTCTTTCGCCTATAATGGACTTATACGCTTATTATATTTGCATAAAACGTTTAGGTAATCATTAAACGCAGTTTTAATAAATGATTTACACGTACAACGATTTACATATAGACTATAATTAGGTTATTAAGCGTCAGTACCAAAAGCGATTCAATGTTTTTTTTCTTTTTTTTGCAAAGTTTATTTATCCCTAAGAGATATACAAAAGAAACATATTTTTTGTTTGTTTTGTGTATTTTTTTTGTTTGTTTTTTTTTTAGTTTATAGTTTAGTTCAGTTTAGTTCAGTTTAGTTTAGTTTAGTTTTTTTGTTTATAATTATATCATTCTTTTGTAATAAGACAAGAAATTCTGTCATGATTTTCAATATTTGTTTTTATTAATTTCCATCAAATGGATACCTCTGAATCAGTACAATTCACTTTAACCAGCTATGTTAAAATTATGCACATCTGCAAATCAGTATTAAAATATTACAATTTTATATTTTACAGTATTCATCCTCTAGCTCCCTCTAAAACAGGTTTTTGTTCATATAATCATACAATTATTCATTACATGACAATGTTATCAGGGGGGAAGATGAAGAGCATTTTTTTTATGTTGAGAAAAATGATGGCTAACTGCTGAGCCAAATCAAGGTGCAAGTCAGTCTGACTGTAGGAAAGCCTTTTTTTTTCTTAAAGTTGTATTTTTTTTTTTTATATATTCACTTCGCTTATTTGATCTGGTTAACAAATTCACAAAACAAGTGACCAGACCTATTTCATCTGCGTGCCACTTCATAGTTTGCACTAATTTCAATGATAAGGATCTGTACATACTAAGTTCTAGGAATGTTTAACATTACAAGAAACCACAATAATTTATTATAATACAGCCTGCAGTACACCAGATGACTCAAGGCAGTACAAAACACGCCCTCCTACTTTGCTTTCTCGAACAATTAAAGGAATTTAAATGGTTTGGATAGGATTTAAGTATTTCCTTTATTGACATAATGAATATGAGAGGGAGGATGACGATGGTAAGGGCAGGGGGACCACTTCTACGCGTTAGGAAAAAAAAGAATAATAATAAAATAAAATAAAAATTACAATATTTGTCTACTTAAACAACTGCCATTTACGAAGATCTCATCAAAATGAATAAAAAACATAAATCATCTTTACATATTTCTTGTTTTATAGTAAAACAATGACCAAAGTCACTATACAAAGTAAAATTAGGGCATTTTTTTTCTCTATCCTGTGTTGTGTTGTGTAATCCTTCTCAGTAAATCGCGGTGTTGGTGGTTGCAGCACGGTCACGCAAATAAAATTTCGACTTTTTGTGCATACAACAACGAGCAGCACCCTCTCTGTAAGTTATAGGACGACTGTCGGAGTATACTGTCCTAATTTTGATTTGTAAAAGCTGTGAACTACATGTTTTTATCTCGATTCAAATTGCTTATAAACTACAAGGCTCAATCACGTGGCTTTAGTATCCACCATTAGTGAAAACTATCACACGTTGATGTGAATGTACGATATCGACGTTGTGTTTAAGTATACTTATTCTAATTACTTACAGCTATTCTTGACAAATATAAAAATCAATTACACTCATACAAAGCAGCCCCATGCCCTACCTGAGAGAAATTTGATTTAAAGAAACGTTCTGTACAAGGATATACAACATTAGTCTCTTATATTCTGGCAGCAAATGAACTGAACTGATAAATTTCACAAAACCATTAGAGTTTTTTTGTCAACAACGAGGCTAGTGAATCTTAATTTTTTTTCTTGTCGTTACTAACTAAATTAGCTTTTAACATGATGTGGAGACAAAGTCAACAATGATTGAGCCCCTGCGCCTTCCATCTCACACAGAAAGTGGGCACCATCTTTTTTCACTTCTCTATGCTATGACACTTTACATGTTGCTAATCAATATGTTAAAATACAAATGTCATTCATACGATCTCCTTTCACATAGCGCATACACACAAGTTTTAAAATAATTATTATAAACGCGTGTATTTTCAATTATTATTATGGGACTCATGGTTAGTTATTTGTTCTCCTAGTGGTGTAAGTACACTCACGCTAAGGTCAATGGTACGTACAGTAGGTGAGGTATGCTTTTAGGATCAAGGACACGGGGTGATAGATGACATTTTATCATGCAGCCGCTATTCATCGTCTTCCTTCCATTCTTCTTCACTGTCGCTTTTTACAGTATTTGCAGGTGGTGCTTCTACAACCACTGGTACACCATCTTTCATTTTCTTTTTGTATGCTGTCATTTCCTGTTAAAACATTTTTTTTAAATTAGTAACTTTTAAATTAACACCGTCACACCACACGCTACGCCTCCTTCCTTCCTTCGATCGTATTTTAATTATTATTCTTTCAAACTAGGACATTTACTTGTAACTACTATATATTTACGTACTCTTTCATATCGAGCTTTATCCTCTTCTGCCATAGCCTCATATTTAGATTTGGTTTCGGGATCTACGTCCGACCATTTTTTACCTAATTCCTTGGCAATATCTCCTACACCATATTCAGGATTCAACATTTTCACTTTACCACGTTCATCGTTGCAGAACAAAAAGAAGGCAGACCTAAAAAGAAAAAGAAAGGGAATGATATATATCAAATCTAATGTTGTAATCTTTGAGAGAATCCCTCAACTTCCCAATGAATAGATTTCAAATACTTACAGTGATCGTTTAGGTGCATTGTGATCTTTAATATGTTTACGTTTCCTTCCTCTGCCCTTTTCTCCTTTAGGTGGCGTATAATTTAGCATCTCCGCATCGTATCTTTTCTTGTCTTTTTCTGCCATTTCGTGAAAACGTTTCTTTTCTTTGTCTGACATTGTCTGTAAAAGATAGGTAAACACATGTTTCTAAAATCATACAAGTTTCTTAAAAAAATAAAAATAATCTAAATTGTCAATACATTTATTTCCCCAATATCATCATTTTCTTTTCTTTAGACAAACTCTAAGTCGATATAATTGATTTTAATACATCCAAAATTGTAATTCTACATTAGTTGAAAGAAATATGTTTTTTCTATGATTAAATCAAGCCAATTTAATTTTGCCTTCTATTATGAAATACATACATGTATGCTAAATAGGAAAACTAGCCGTTTGCTGAGGTAGAAGAGGGGAGTTGAAGGGTGGGGGATGAAAGAAGAAAGGGAGTAAACGTTCTCAGCTAAAGAAAAGTATATAGAAGGGGTAAGAGGAACGAGGGAGGAGTAGGGAAAATGGGAGAGGGTAAAAGAGAAAGAGAACGCGAAGAAAGGGTGGAGAAGAGAAAGAGAGATAGAGAGAGAGAGAGGGAAGCAGGAAAAAAACGGAAGAGGTGGCACACGTTAGGGCTGGTCGATAGAATAGCGTAGGGTACGTGCCACGGTCCAAAGGGTCTTTCGACTGGCCGAGCTCTTTTACATTATTTAAAATAAAAAGCACAAGAGAATATAGAACCGACTTTTCTTTTCTTTACTTCATTTATTTTTATAATTATTTTTATTTTTATTTTTTTGTATTTTTTTCCGCTTTTTTTTTTACTAAAGAAACTAAATATGTTATTACGTACCGCCGTGACAAGAACAAGACATAGTGTTCTCTTTCTCTCTCTCTCTCTCTCTCTCTTTAATTAGTTATAAATTTTAAGTAGGAAAAAAAATTGTTTTTTTTTCCTATTATTTTTTTTCTTTTCAATATTTATTCACATATCGTAGAAGATATCATATAGAATTTAATTCATTAGCGTGGTACTTTACGGCGGCCATTAAAGCGTCGGCCATTAAAACGAAGTACGCGTATATGCATATATGCATATATATGTACTTCTCGGATAGGAAGAAAAAGATGGCGAACAAAAACGATTATAAACTCTTCTCAACGTACACTCTCTCTCTTCAATCTTATTACCTTTTTTTTTTCTATATTTCTTTTTTTTTCGAAAATTAATCGAAACTTGGATGAAAAATTCTTTTCTGTCGCGCACGAAATTGTAAAGGAGTAAGAAGCTGTTAATGAAAATTTATCTCGGTTTTTTTGTGTCTATATATATTAATAAATTTCTGTTCTTTTACGTTAAATTTGTGCGCATACTTTTACTATTTACTTAAAAAAAAACCCCCACGTTAATTTCGTTAGAAAAAGTAATAAGAGTATTGAGAAGTGGGCTTAAAATTATAGAAGTAATTTTTTTGTGTTCAAAGTTTTTAAAATAATCTTATTTTAGAATAATTTTTGGGAAAATAATTCGAAAAAGAAAAGGAATATTATTTTAACAAAGATAATAATTGTTGAGTTATATTATACTGAGTAACTATATAAAGAAATAATAGTAAATTTTATTTGATACGGGGCATCGGCACATCGTGAGCCAGGTCTGATGACTTTTATCTGCAGAGCCAAGACGACGACGAGGGTGCGCTGACCGATGCACCAGCTGCTGCGCTGCGGGTGCAAGGCCTCGAAGGAAAAGCACACGCTGGCTACGTACGTTCTCTGAACTCTTTTCAAATAATAATCATCCGATAATACGAATATTGCTAAACGTTAAATACTCGATTTCAAAATCATACAATCGTTTCGAACTTTGAACATTTCGTGAGATTCTAATTCTTAAGAAATTCTCCCAAGACGAATATTTGTTAATATTCATATATATAAATCGTACAACGCACTTAAAATATATTTACGTTATCAACTAAAGCGCGTAATATAATTTTTTTTTTTGAAATCTAATCTGAATTTTGATTTGAATGGTATCATCACAGTATACAACACATACACGCATGCATATGTATTTGCATTTATATTATAAGCATAAATGTAAATGTAAATGTAAATCATTCGTCAGACTCATAAATTTAAACAAAAAAAGAAAAGAAAATAAATAAATAAAAAGAGATGACACTAAACCAACTACGTTTCTTCTTTCCTCGATAAGGATAAGAAAACACTATTTCTATGAATACTTAACAACTCAGTAAAACGTAAGAAACAATGTCCCATGTCATTGTTATATTTGGCTTGCATATAGTTCAATACATATAAATGTTACTATTGTTAAATGTAAGAGCGAGTGTGTATCGTAATTAATACTAACAATGGTATCATTGACATGCTTTATAGATTGAATCTTCTTTTCTCTATACGTTTATTAAAATCGCTTGTTCAATAATAGCTTAATGAAATGACTCGATGAAAGATAATCCTATGTTTTAAAAAAGATAAAAATCTATATTTAAAAAGATATAAATAAATGTAGTATTTTATAATTTAATCACGTGTATCAATGTGATTGCACATCCAATTGGATGTACTCTCAGAAAAAGGTATTTTTTTTTGTACGTTAATTTGAACATTCAATTTTACTTCTTTTTCTTAAAAATATAATTATTGGAATACTTTTCGAATTCTAAAATTACAAGCTTAAAATATCACATCGAAAAAGTTTCTACATATAATTTAAAAAAAGAAAACAATTATTTCATTATTATTCTAAAATTTTGTAGGTATTTTCTAAGATACTTAAACTAAGAGTTCAATTAAAGTGTTCTTTAAAACATCTCGAAAGAATAATTAATTTTTAATATCACCTAGGAACTTTTGGGTTATCGTTTAAAGTATCGTTAAAAAGATAAAATATTAACGACTTCAGAATTTGTAAGTCAATAATTGTTATCTCTTTAAAATTGAACTAACTAACATTCGTATGTTTTTTTTTTATTTTTATTTGTTCTTTTCTTATTATTTTTATAATCGAATGAATGAAGTGCTCTTAATACTGTTCGATAATTAAATGAACTTTGCACCTATCAATAAAATCTCTGAATAATGTTTTAAAAAAGAAAAAAAAAGATAACGAAAGAGATAGAAAAAGAATAACGAACGTATGTATCTACAAAGAAAATACAAATGATGGTGGGATGATCCGATTGAAAAAAAATCGTTCGGATTCTTCAACTTCTCTCATGCACACGACGCTCGAGTGTATCGATTTTCGAAGCGCACAACCCTTATATCCGATAAAAATATCTCCTCATCGTTGTGATAACACCAAAAGAGGGATAAAAAAGAAGGAAAAAAAAAGAAAATCAAGAAAAAGAGAGGCCAATAAGAAGGAAATCCAATATAAGTTTGTTTCCATATTAAAAATACTATACAGGTAATAATTGCATTTTTATAACATATAAATAAATATAATCCAATCATCAAAATAATATTTTTTGATCTTTTTGTAACACATATCTATGACTTGACTATTATCTTTGAAAATAATTTGTAATAAAAGAAGAAGAAAAATCAAACAAGATAGAGGATTCCTATATTTAAAAATATCGCAATGATCGAATTAATTTTCTCGATATTTATATATTGTTAATTTATTTATTTGATTATTGGATAAAAATATTTTCTATGTTTTTAATCGTCGTATAAGATATTACTCAACTATTATATCTTGAAAATACTTTTGTAGAGGGGAAAGAGAAAAAAAAAATTAAATGAAATAAAAATAATAAGATGGAAGACAAGCTGAAATTCTTAGTATTATTATTCCAGATAAAGGACTAAATTCCAGGTGAATTATCAGAAATTCTCATCTCGATTACAAGACTTCTTTAAACTTCGCGTTAAGTAGAGCGGGACCTGTTGAATATACTCGATATCTATTGAATTCTACGAGAAAGTTTCTGATTGCAAGAAGTAGAAGTAGAAGTAGGAAGAGAAAAGAAAAGAAAAGAAAAGAAAAGAAAAGAAAAGAAAAGAAAAGAAAAAGAAGATAAAAGATACTTGAACATCCGAAAAACGGACATCATCACATCAGCAAACTGAAAGAATGTTTTGTCAAGATTAATAAAAGTAAGTTGAAAAAGAAAGAAGAAAGAAGCTATCAATGTCATCACGTATAGTACTAGTACCTCCTAGTCTTTTTATCAAGGTTAATCATTTTTAAAGGTAAAACACTAGTTCTGTTTCGAGTTATTCTCACGAAAGACACATATAATCGATAAATATGTACAACAGTAAAAACCCACGTGAGTACCAGACGTAGATATAAAAGTAAAGGTGAAATGTAACAATATATATTATGTTTTATGCATATAAACTACATAAGGGGTAGACCAAAAGTTCTATAAAAATTCCTAGGATAATTTTTGAAATCAATTACTTTTTTTTTAAAGATTAATTTTGTAACAAAGAAAACAAGTTCTTAAAGTATGCCAATTTAACAATCCGAGAAAGAAACTTAAGCTTGAAAAAAGAAAACAATAATTGTATATAATTTTGCAATTATCAAAGTTCGAAACTTTTGAACAATGTAATACGCGTATTTTATTCTCGCGAATACGAATTTTCGATATATTGTAATTCAACGAACACGCATAATATTCTATAGAACCGACTTCTTCACAAATTCGATTGAAAAGGAAATGAGAGAGAGTTACTACCCACTGCCAATCTATCAACTATGAATATATTTTATGGTTTGAAATTTGTAAAATGAAATAAAAACAGTAAAGTTCGATTCTTCATCATATATAAAATATGATGAACGCGTTTTCCTTAATATATATGCCCAAGTTTTTACCATTCCTCTCTATAACCTCGTTTTATTCGTGTATCATTCGATGAATTTTGTCGATGTTATCGATGGTGGTCGCAATTGTTGGCTGTCCCTTTACGCTCATCATCAACCAAGCTGGTAACGACCACGTTTAAATTCACCTGCTCATATTTTTTTCCTTTTTTATTTTATACATTGCTAAACGACAGAGAGAGGAAGAAAATTCTCCGTAAAAAGAAAACGAAATAAGAAGCGTCCACCAACAACACTCGGCTTTACATTCGCGCATGCGTTTTAACTTTTATTAAATGCAAGAATTTTATATTAACGACAGGATATGTTCGATATTTTTTTCTCCCCCTTTTTTCTTTTATATAAAAATTCTGACGTGAATTGGACAAAAATATGACTTTAATCAAACGACAATAGAATTTTTCAAAATGGCTGACACTTTTTTCCTAAGTGTCTTTCGATCGAAATATATTCATTTATTATTGTTATTAATTATAGTACCTAGAAATAGTTTTGACAATAACTGATGCAATTTTCCGGTTTTAGTTGAAAACTTTTCTAACGGAACCCTTTTTTTCTTTTCGTAATAACTAATCGAGTCAATAAAAATATTCTCAGGAAAATAAACGGTTGTTATCGTAATACAGGTACGAAGAATAATAATAATAATAATAATAATAATAATAAGAAGAAGAAGAAAAAGAAGGGATCGACATGAAAAATTGGTGAAGAAAGGGTGTGGTGTGTGTCTGTCCTGCGTGTTATGCGTTTGGCCACGCCAACCAGAGAAAGCAATTTCTTCTTCAACGAGCAAAAACTTGTTCGTTATCGTGACTTCGTGAAAAATTTAAAAGAGAAACCCTTTCAAATATTTATCATCGTTATCTCCAATTCCAAATTGCTCGTTCGTAAATTGATGAAATAAATACGTGAATATAATATAATAAGGTATCAAAAGTCCCTAGTTGGACAACAAAAAGTTCCTAAACGATTTAAAAAATTCATTATTTTATTTTGAGATTTGTTTAAGCTTGCAATTAGTCTAGCAAATTAAAGTTTATATATATATATAAAAAGAAGGGTATAAGTGATTTGTACAATCATCTAGGAACTTTTGACGAAATCAGGGTGGTTATGAAAAAAAGAAACAAATAAGAAAAAAAAATCTATGGACAAAAGTGCAAAAAGAAGAAAGCTACCGTATAAATTTTTCCAGTAACTATGGAAATAAATTTGTAAATGCCAGGTCGTACACGCATTCGTCGGAATTTCAAAAGACAATGGGGGGGGGGGAGAAAGAGACAGAGAGAGAGAGAGAGATATCAAAATGCACGCGTTTCGAAAAAAGTTTATACATATACTCGAATAAAACTACACATGGGTGATCAGTTTAAAAGAGTCCTTCACTCTGTATGTTGTTTAATTCAATATCTCTCTAGTGGGGTATTTTAAACACGCTAAAAGTTGAACTTCTCTCATTCCGGCTATAATGCTCAATGCTATCTCGGAGCTGAGAACAAGAATTCCAGAGTAACATTCCTCCACGGTCGAGATCCCATATTTATATCTATTTAAAACTGGTTTCTTGCTGAATAGCGTTGGGCAAGACCAGAAAACGTAGCAATTCTCCTCCCAGATGATAATATGCAAAGAAAAATTACGTGAATATTTTCTCTCTCTCTCTCTCTCTCTCTCTCTCTCTCTCTCTAAATCCAAAGAAAAAATAAAGAGAAAAAGGAACGAACGAGGATTTAGGGTTGCTGGGAGGGGGATGACAGTTTTCGGGGGGAGGGGAAGCAGAAGTTTTTACGATAAAAAAAAAAAGAAAAAGAAAATGGACGTCTTTCTTCTAGTAATGTTTCTTTTGAAAAAGGGGATGAAATAATGATGAAAAAAATAAATCAAAAGTTTCCCCTTACCTTCCACCTATTCGCGCATCTCTTTGAAAATTCGCGAAATATGATTTTTTCTTCGGGATGTTTCTTCTTGTGTTCCTGTCGACATGTTTGCACGAAGAACGCGTATGCGGTCATTCGTCCCCTTGGCTTAGAGTCCTTTCCTCTAGGCATGTTGTCCCGTTGCAGACCTTGAGCGTTATTTTGTTGCAAATTATTCTGCTGCGGTAACTGCTGTATTTGATGCTGCAAAAGTAAAAACAATGAAATATTATATTAATTTAATTGTTTTACACGTCTTTTATACACACACAGCCATATATCTAAATTTATATTTTATTTATTGTTTTCTTATTAACTACGTGAAGAACGTAAGGATCGTTTGTAAAAAAAAAAAAAAAAAAAAAATATAGTTACGTAACGAGTTCTCATATAATAAGAAAAAATACATAAAAGAAAGAGAGAAAGAAAAAAAAAAAAAAAGAAACAACATTAGCATATATATATATCGATGAAACTAGTATTTTTTCTAATACCTGTTATGTAATTATAATTCAAATTTATAAAAAAAAAAAAGAGAAAAAACCATTAGCAACATCGAACATTTATCCACTTTACATAACGTAAATATATAAATTTTATATACATATATGCATATACGTTATGTTTGAATGTAATCTCACCCAAGATTACCTCATGTTGCTTAAACGTACTACGTTATCTCAGTTAATCGCAACATATGCATATAGGATATGTTTACAATGTGCAATAGGAAAACATGAATACGTTTTATCAAACTAGTTTAAGTTAACTTTTCGTAGCAAGAAAAAAAAAATCGTTGTCGACATTTTGTGCGTCGTTGAACAAATGAGAGAAAAAAAAAACAAACAAAAATTCAAAATTATGATACAACGAAATCTCATTTCGAAAAGGGAATTACATTCTATCCATGCATGCACACACATACACATACACATACATATACATACACATTCATACATACGTACACGCGTATATTTAAGATAAATATATTGCCAAAATCGTAAGAAATCATTGGAACATATTTCTTCGAATATAAAACTGACATGAATTATCGTTTTCTTGGCATTCCACGAACGGTTCTATGAAAATGGAAGAAATATGTAAGAGAAACGTATGCGTAGCATGTATTCTCCTTTTTCTCCTAGGGATGCTGCTACTGCTGCTGCTGCTTTTGCCTTCCTCTCTTTTCCTAACAAAGTAAATCTCATCGGAATTTGTTTTCATTCCGTGTTACGGCTGCCGGTAGAGATGATAACAGGCTTTCAAACTTTTCCTTAGTTCATAGTATATACGTATGTACTATATGTACATATATATACATATGTATATACACACACACACATGTATACATAATATGAATGTATGTGTATATATATATAAATATATATATGTGTATTTAGTTTAATAGACGTGTGTATATGTATAACTTTTCCATCGTGAGAAACTAACAAAATGTTTTGGATGAAAATACATGTGTCGGGCGATAATTTACTGACGAGTTTTCTCCCATCTGATAATAAATACATATGGGAATATAAATAAATATATATGTATATATATATATATATATATATATATATATATGTGTGTGTGTGTGTGCGTATGTATATGTATGGATCCGTTTATTAAGTAAATGGCAAAAAAAGAAAACAAAAATAATGGGAAATAACGGGAAATATCGTGCCGTATATTTTCATCTTCATCAGTATTTTTTTCAAAATTAAAACAAAATTAAAATTGACGTTCAAAATTATTTTGTTTAGAATAAAAATTCTTTAGTTAATTAACAATGTCATATAAACAAAATATAAAGTTCCTTTTTATTTCCCCCCCCCCACTCTTCAAATACCATAAAAAAAATAATTTAAAAAAATAAAGATGGACGTTCTTTAAGAATCGTTTTTATCTAGAAAAATAAAATTCTTAAGTTAATAAAAATAGTGGATAAAACATAACTTATAGAATTCTTCTTTCTTTTCAAAGAAATTCCCCCCTTCAATATCGTCGAAAATAATAAAAGATAATTAAATAAATAAATAAAAATAGACGTTTTTATATAGAATATCTTTTTTACAATATTTTTTCTAGAAAAATAACAAAAAAAAAATTAAACGTAAAATAATTCATTTCTATGAAAATAAAAAAGCAGCCTCCATTTTTCCATCGATCGCAATGAAAAAATAATTGAAAAGAAAAAAGAGAAAGAAAGGAAAAAAAGAAAAAAAAAAAAAAAAAAAAAAAAAGAAAAGTTATCATCTTTAATAAATTAGTGCTACGAAAGAAGAAAGAAGAAGGCGCTAACGAAAAAAATGTATGTTACAAACAGGCTAGTAGTAGTGTGAATAGTGTTAGTCTGAGCACCAACCAAGAGCAGGTGCGGTCTAGTCCGATCGATGATGCAATCGGGAGGTGCGATGGAAGTTGGAACGAGGCTACGTGTGTGTATGCGTGTTTGTGTGTGTGTGTGTGTGTGCTACCCAAAAACCGTTTTTAAAAAGACGCGCGCGCGCGCGCATGAAAAAGATAAAAAGAACAAACGAAACGAAACGAAACAAGGAAAAAAAAATAAATTACTTTTCTCTTTCCCTTTTCCTTCCTTCCTTCCACCCTTCTAACACCCTCCCCCACACCGATCCCTGCTCCCTTCCGTCCTTTTTCTTCCTTTTTTTTTCTCCCACTTTAACGCGCATGACGATCGTCACATTTTAATATCGACGACGTCATGCACACAAGGGAAGGGGAATAAAAGGGGGGAGACGTCGTACACAAAAACTATATAATATTTACGACCGATAAAAAAAAAAAAAAAAAAAAAAAAAAAAAAAAAAAAAATACTTTATCTAATATCTTCTCTTCCATCATCGGGTAAAAAGTAAAAAAATCTAATTTCAAAATTCCCTTCCAACCAATTTTTGTCGTCGTCGTTCTTTTTCTCTAAGGAGTTTACAAAAAAAAAAAAAAAAAAAATACGGTTCAAAGATAAAGACAAAAAATGAAAAAGAATTGTCACTTTTATCTGAACAAATTTTGCAATTATCTTTTATCGAATTTATCAAGCCAACAACTTCTCCAAATTGTTGTAGTAACCTTATTTAGAATTCATTATATATACATATATACCGGGTGAACATTAAAAATTTTCTAGATTATTTTATGAAAATTATTTTTTTAAAATCCTTTTTTTTTTTTTCAATTCTTCCAATTACGATGTATATAATGCATACAACTTCAGGCGCGATGAGAAAAAAGATTATAAAATAATAGAAAAAAAGAGAGAAAAAAAGAAAGAAAGAAAGAAAAAAGAAACAAGATTAAAAAAGAACGGAGCGAAGAAAATTCATTACTTCGTTATCTTTCATAATTTATCACGTTTCGTAGAAATTCGAACGTGGGGTATATATATCTAACAAGAGTACCTCCCTCCTTCTCCTCCTTCCTTTACCGAAAGTCTATTTATGATTAATAGTAGTTCGGTCTAGAAGCCATTTGTTTCATGGTTATCCTATAAAAAAGTTACCTAAAATAAATATAAGATAGTATGTTATCGTCGTTTGAGAAAAAGCTAAAGTTTCAAGAGATCTTCATACACTTATTTTCTTTTTTTCTTTTTTACATGTGTTATGTTTCATATAAAAAAAAAAAAAAATAGTAGAAGCTAATGAAAAGATATAAATATATATAAATATGTATTCATGTATGTCTGCTATAAGGAGTTGTCACATATCTCGAACTTCAATGATCTAAATTTACGTCTTGATCTGATGAGTGTAAACACAATCGGTTAGATTGAGACGGCCTCGTTTGCCGCTAAATAAGAGGCGTGAATAGGTTCCATTGTTATAAGTGTATACGATTCTTACGTTTGATGTTTATCGCGTATGACATTCCGTTGATGTTTTGATTAGAATAATACTAGTATTACTAATTCAAATCTTTATGCATATCAAATATATATATATATAATAATAATATTATACACAAAAGAAAATATATTTATTTAATTTTGTTGTATTAAGTATTTTTTTAAATTTTACCCTTTGCACGCTCAATAGTTTCTCTCCGGAACAGAGATATTTTTAATTAAATTCAAATAATTTCCAGTTAATAAAACAATGACAAGAACAAAAAAAAATATCATTTAATCTTTTAATAAATTGCGAATTAAAATTTTCCAAGAAATTATTGCGTAATTCTATTGGTACAATTTGAATAAAACAATCTGCTTCGAGTGCAAAGAATTAATTAATCAATCACCTGTAAAATAACACATGGTAAGACATGGAAAGAAAGGAATCTTTCCTTTTGTATATATCCAATATAATATATCCTGAGAAATATTTTTCCATTAGATTCTAAGGACAGAGAGAAGCTTGCTGCTGCTGTTTTGAGCTTCGAAAAAACACACTTGTATAAACAATTTTTATTTTTCTTTCTTCTTCTTTATTTGAAAAAACAATTCCTAACGATCCGCGATCCGATCAAGTGTAAAAAAAAATTACCATTCGCATATATATGTATATATATATATATATAAACACATTTATATTATTTTCGTGTTAGTAAATAACTTAACGACAATAATTCAATGACGATCTTTTCTAAGAAATATTCTAGAACGTAGACGACAAAGAGAATGAAACGTAAGATCATCATCTTCCCCTCTCCACTATCAAAACACCACACACAGAAGAATTAAATATGAAATAGAGTATGAATGATCGGATAACGATCAATGATATAATAATGAAAATACGAAGTGGGAGATTACTACGATTGAACGATACGTCATAATAAAAAATAAAGAAACAATAGGAAAGAAAGAAACAAAGAAAAAATTTGTATCAAATATTCTAAAGTCTTTTTCTTTTTTTTCACGACACAAAGCCACTACCCCACCAACAAGCTGATAAGCCACTACCCCACCAACAAGCTGATAAGCCACTACCCCACCAACATAAAAACCCTGTTGTTGTAAAAAAATTATTTTGGTTGAATTTTAGAAAAATTCTTTTGTCTCTATAATATTATATCCTTGAGAATGAATGTGTGTTGAATTTATTAGATATAAATTTACGGGGATAAAAATAACACAAGAGAATATAAACGCGTATAAAGAAAAATACTATACTGACGTAATTTTCTTCTTAAACCCGATATATAAAGTTAGATAAATTCGTCATTTCTTAAAAGATTTTTCCTTGTGATTATAAGCTCTTCTATCCTAGCTTAGGAAAGTATAGGAAGAATAAACTAGTCTTCGATCGAGCAAAGTACCGTTATGGAAAGAGACTGAGAGACCCCAATGTTTCGTTTACGTGGAATATATTCTTGCCATATGTTATTTCACGGGTGAATGATTTAAAGTAAAAAAAATGAAAAAAAGAAAGAAAAACGAAAAGAAAATTCATTAAAAATAATTAAACAAAAAATTCAATTCAAAGAAAATATAAGAGAATAAAAAAAATTCCAAATATTCTTATAATTAAATTACTCCAAATTATTTTTGAAGTAAAACTATGAGAAAAAGTTTATAAAATAAAATGAATTTTTAACATTCTTTCTCATATCCTATTTCTCTTCTTCTTCCTTCTCTCGAAATAATATTTAATTTATGATTTAACATTAAATATAAATATCTATATAATTATATTTTACTTAAATCTCTGAGAAAACCTGGAAATTCAGAATTAGTCGGGAATTATTTCCATAGAAATATTCCTAAAAGTTTTATTAACGTTTTTTTTCTCTATTGTTCCTGACGAGGTTAAGAAAAAACTACAGAGAAAAAAAATAAAGAAAAAGAAAAAAAAAAGAGTTCACGTTGCACAATTGGGAATATCACAAGCGCGTTTTTAAATTTAGTTGCTTTTTTTGTAAGGTTTTTTTTCGACGAGAAATCATTTTTTCTTTATCGTTACACAATGAATGGTAATTAATAATCCTGTCGTATTCGAGGCAATGGGAAAAGTATATATATAAGTATAACTTTCACGAAAATTTATTTATTCTGACAAAATTCTAACCAAACTTTTATCGCATTTCTTTCTCTTTCTTTCTTACCTGCATTGCACGATAACACTTTTTCTTTTCGATCCTCCAATCGCTACGTATTTCAAAAGCGAAAAGTACAAACAAAAAATGTGTGTTTCGGTTAACGAACAATTTTCTCTTTTCTTTTTTGATCTAAAAAGAAAGAAAAGTAAAGGAGGTGTGGAAGGAAGAAAAACCTTTATGTATCTTCGTCAATAAAAATGAGAGTAAACATTATTATTCTGTGTGTGTATTGTTAGAGTATAATTAAAGATCTAATACGTAACGTGAATACGTAACTTGTTAAAAATTTGGTTGAAACATGATTGAGGTTAGAATTTTACAAAAAAAAAAAAAAAAAAAAAAAAAAAAAAAAAAAAAAAAAAAAAAAAAAAAAAAAAAAAAAAAAAAACATTTATCTTCCATTTATGTAACACCGGAAACTGACGATCAGAGAATTTGAAAGAAAAAAAAAAAAAGAAAGGTAAAGGAAAAAGAAATATGAGTCACAAAAGAGGTTAAAAAATACGAATACACGTTAACATGAAATACTATAAGCTCGTGATGCATATTTTTGGAGTTAATAAGTAAATCTTCGTGTGTATAAAAGAAAATAGTAAATTATGGTAAGCGTGTAATTTTGGAAAATGGCGCGCCTGAACCCGTCGTCATATTTCTACGATCTATTAAAACTTTTATTATCGAGAAAGAAAAAAGAAAAAGAACTTTTATTTTGCAGTCACGATATTTCTTCTTCTACCGAAAGATTGCTTGAAACAATTATATTTTTATACGTATAAATTATAAATATAAATATATAAGTGTGTGTGTGTGTGCGCGCGCGCGCGCGTGTAATAGGAAGAAAATTCGCAAAGCGCAAGCTTTAAGGCGCAACGCAATATGTGAGAGGCACCGACTCGAAAGCTTCCCAGGCGCTTAATTATAGTAGAAAAAACGCGTCACCGTTCGACGAACTAACACAAAGCCGATTCGTAGTATCAGTATAATCGAAAATCGATTATTCGAGTACGCGGGTCACTCTCTCTTCAATAATCTCATTTTCTATTATTGCGTGGTAAAATAACCTAAGAAGAGACAAGGAAAAAAAGAAAAGAATATGAAGTTAACAACAACAAAGAAAAGAAATGGGGTGGGGGAGGGGAAGGGGGAGAAAAAAGGAACCTGGAAAAATGTTAAACGTTAAAAAATAAATCGAATTTTTTGGATAAAAAAAAAACGTTCAAGAACGAATCGAACGTAAAACGTTAGTTATAAACGATAATTAAACAATGGTGAAACACCACCCCGTTGTTTAAAAAGCTTAACGATGAACGTTGGATGTTAATACTATCGATAGAGGAGGAGGTAGTGGTGGTGGTGTTAGTTACCAAGCCTTTCCTCTCGCAAGAAGCAACTCTTTCTCTCCGGAGAGCACCATAGCGCCTAAACAAACCAGTTTTCCAACGACGACAGTAACTACCGAGAGCCTCCCTCACGATCCTTTTTACGATCGGAATCTCGCGCGACTTGCTCGAAAGCGGGTGTTTTATAATGAAAAGAAAAAATGTCGAGAACAAAGGAAGAAAAAAAAAAAAGGAAAAAGGTTAAAGATATTGAAAATAATCTTATCCACCCACGGTGTAAGAAATACGATCGTGGGAAATATTATTGGAAAGAGACCTCAATGATAACGAACGAAACTAACGAAAAATGTTGAAAAATGTTGAAAAATGTTAAAAAAGTAACGCACAGAAAACGTATAAAGGAGCAAATGGGCTTCTTGGGAGCATGGTAATACAACAGCGACGTCGGGAAACTCACATAGAGAGAGAGAGAGAGAAAGAAAGAAAGAAAGAAAGAAAGGAAGAGAAAGAAAGAGAAAGAACGGGAGAGGGAGAGAGAGAGAAGGAAAAAAGCTTCGGTTGTGAAGCTACGAGAAGCGGGCGATCGATCGGACAAGCGAGCAACTAGCGAACGACGAGCGAGCGAACGAACGAACGAGCCAACTAACGAATGAACTAAAAGAGCATGCGAGACTTTATGCGTATTTTTGCTACGATCGATCACGCGTGAAGCCTCCCCCAACTTTAATATTTCTTTCTTTATCGCAAAAATATATTAATGGTGAACGAGAAAAAGAAGACATGGAAGGAAGAAAGGAAGGAAGGAAGAGAAGAATGAAAAGATGAAAATAATAGGGGCGAATAGAAGAGAAGTTGATTAGATGATGAAGGATGAAAGATAGCGTAGGGTAGGATGAAAGGGAAGGAACGAAAGAAGGAAAGAAGAAAGGAAAGAGGGAGAAAGAGAGCGTGCGTGAAACGACGATGTATAGATAGAGTCGATCGTTGTTGAAGAAGAAGAAGAAGAAGAGAAGAGAAGAGAAGAAGACGCGATCGTCGAACATACCGGCGACATGACGGGGGGCGTAGATGTTTGCGTGGTAATCGAGGATAGATGCTGTTGCTGCTGCGACTGCAACTGTTGATGGAGGTTGTTCTGTGCGGCCGCGTCCATAACACCGCCTGTAGTATACCACCACTGAACGCCGGGCGGTGGCGCGGACGGAGTGCCAGGTACGCCACCGCCGCCCGATCCGGGAGCGTTGCCTAGTCTGAAGTCGTAACCACCCCTCATGCAGGAGCCAACAGGCGTCGACGTCGAGACCGGGCTCGACTGCGTACCGGTCGTTGCCGGATTTTGAAAGCTGGATGCCATTTTGTAGGAGAAAAGCTGCTGCGTCGCCGCCGCAGTACTCCTTACTATGTCCTGCTGTTGTTGGTGCTGCTGTTGCTGATGGTGTTGCTGCTGCTGTTGTTGCTGTGCTTGCTGTTGTTGATTAAGCTGCTGTTGTTGATTCATCAGATGTTGATGAAGATTTTGTTGTTGCTGTTGTGCTTGCTGCTGCTGTTGCTGCTGTTCGGCAGCAGAAACTGCGTTCATGCCGGATGGCCACCAAGGGGCACCACCAGATCCATCCTCGCGGTTTCCAGGGTTGGCCGTAGCCCAGCCACCGGTTACGCGGTGGTGATCCGACATTTCGTACGCGCGTACACGTACGCGGCTCCTACGTTACGTCCTCCTCCTCCTCCTCCACCTCCTCCCCCACCTCCTTCACTCCTCCTCCACCACTACCTCCACCTTCTCCTCTTCGTACCTTCGCAGTTTATCCAGCTACAACCACCGGTACACAGCCGAGGATTAGGACGACGACGACGACGAAGACGAGGACTACGTCGACGAGTACGATGACTACGACGACAACGACAACGAGGGAGAGAGAGAAAGGAAGATACGGGTACAACCGGCAGCAGCGGCAGCGGTGGCGACGGCGGTGGCGACGACGAGAGGTTACTCACGACGCGCACACACACGCACACGCGTGCGCGCGAGCGAGACCGGGCACGCTCGCGCTCTCTCGCGAGAGAAGGTACCTCGTCGTCCACGCGCGCACCCTCACATCCGTACGGTATTACTAGCCGGCTCTTCGTTCTTTTCCTCCTCGTCGTCGTCCTTATCCTTTTTTTCCACCTTCTTTTCGGTTTTGGCTGCGGCGTCGACGACGTCGTGGACGCGCGCTTTCGTTTTACGATACCCGACGACGCGTGACTACTACTTTCTTCCTTTCGATTTTTTTTTTTTTTTCTTGCTCTAGCTCTCGCTATAGTTTTCTATCTTTCTACTCTTTATTTTCTTTATTTTTTTTTTTATATATATAACGCGTAAATATATATACCTTTTCGTCTTTTTCTTCCGTGATTGTATCACTGAAGCAAATAACACTGTTGTGCGTGCTTCTTATTCCTTGTCTTTATTGTCTTGTTCACTCCCTTGGTAGTTGTACTTCTATCTCTCTCTTTAGTCGTCCACCTGGCGCACACAGCACACAATATAAGGCGATGTATCACCAGGTATATGAATGCGCTCTTGTTGTAACCGCGGGTGTTTGGGCGCGCGCGCGCTCGACGCTTCGGAGCGCTTTACTACGCACGGAGTAAAGGCTTCGTGGCACGCGCGGTACACTTGGAATACGTTCTCTCAACTCGACGCTATGCTCGACCGTTCGTCGTCGTTCGTTGGCTACAGCTCCGTGGTGGGTTAGGTACGGTGGTGGCGGTGGCGGCGGCACCAGCACCAAGGCAATGCTGCTGCTGGAAGCAGCCGTGCGGGACGAAAGGGGAAGTAACTGAGGGGCAGGGGAGACACGACGGCCGGCCGGCGAACCAGGGAAGGCTCGCTCGCTCTCTCTTTCTCTCTTCTCCCCTTCACTCGTTATAGCTCTTTCTTTTTTCCTCTAGTCCCCCACCACCATCGTGAACGGTGGTAGTACGACACCCGTGTGCCTCTCACCCTCTCTTTCTCTTTCTCTCTCTCTCTCTCTTCTCGCTGCCTTGCCCGACGTCGATCGTTCGGTCTTTCTCGGCTTTTCTCGTTTCTTCTCTTCTAGCCCGAATCTGCCTCAACGTCGCTGCTCAACACGACTACGAACTGCTGCGGCGGCGGTGGCGGTGGCGGTGGCGGTGGCGGCGACGACGCGACGACGACGACGAAACGTTCGTCGTAGCGGCGTCTCTTCTCCTTTTTCTTTCTTTCTTTCTTTCTTTCTATTTCTTTCTAACGCTAACCAAGCGCATTCGTTAATTTTTCTAATCACCGCTACCAACGACGACACTCCTATTACCACATCTATGCTCGCTATATCCAAACTCCATTGTTCTATCAGCTTTCGCGAACATACTTTGCTTCGTAGTTCTTTCTTTGTTTCTTTAACCTCTCCCCCCCCACCGCCCCTCTCTTTTTCTCTCTCTTTTTTCCGACTCAAACGATCGCGCTTTCTCTTTCCCTCTCTCCTAAACGAATGAAATCCTTCGATCTTTCTCTCGTGCGCCTACGCGCAGCAGCAACAGCAACAGCAGCACCAACGGCGACAACGGCGACGACGAAGATGACGAGGATGAAGACGACGAAGTAACGACGATAACGCCGTGCGTAAAAGCGCGCGCGACGTTCGACCGCGACGCGAGCCGTGATACCGATGGCGGCCACTGAGGAGTCGTAAATACTCCTCGTGGAACACGCTAATGGTCCGCCCGCATGGAGAAGAAAGCGTGACTCTGAAGAAAGAGAGAAAGAAAGAAAGATAGAAAGATCTTTTGGATAGCTTTTATCGTCGCATTAAGCTCGCGTGTTCGATTTCGCACACAGAGGACACGGAAGAGAACAACCTGACGAGGTCCGGCCCGGTCGAACGTTCGCTCGTTTCGTCTCTCTCTCTCTCTCTTTCTCTCTCTTTCTCTCTCTTTCTTTCTCCTTTCCTCCCTTCTACTCCTTCCACTTCGCCATACGCGTCGATCCGTCTCTCTTTCTCTCTCTTTCGCTTTCACACGAGGTTAGCCTTCTTTCTAGCGGGCAGCGTTGAACTTGCGCGACGTTGCCAAGCCACGCTTTCACCCGCTCCCTCACAAAGGAGGGCCAGGACGCTTCGGCCAATCGGGATGCTTGATTTGGCCGGTGGGGATGGCGGGAGACTACCGGCATCGACGCCGAGTCAACGTCGCCTTCTCTCTTTCGTTCGTTTCCTTCGTGAAGAATACGAGAGTTATGGCTCGTAGATCCCCCCTTCTACTAACGTAGAGGGGCGGATGACTGCCTTCTCTACCCTTGAAACTCGAGGTCAACTTTTAGGCGGAGAAAAGAGTACGAGCGCGACCGAGGGACAGAGATAGATATAAAAGAGAAAGAGTCAAAGAGATATAGAAAAGAGAAAGAAAGAAAGAATGAAAGAAAGAAAGATAGATAGATAAATAGAAAGAAAGATAAAAAGAAAGGAAGAAAGAGATGTGAGAAGAGAAGAAGGAATAAAAGAGAACGAGAGACGACAGACGCTACTGAGTTGTCGCCACGCTCTTTCTTCTTCTCTAGCTACCTTTTTTGCCCTTCTTAGTTTCGTTACACCGCTACGGTCACTGGAATTTGCCCCACATCGACGCTTCCTGCTTTTCGCGCACCCTTTTTCTCTCACTCTTCTGTACTCGACGAGTGTTGTCCGCCTTACCGATCGACGAACCTTAAAGGTCGATTTACACGCTTCCGGGCTACGTTGGGCCCGTCTTCCGCATGATCGTTCGTTCGTTCGTTTGTTCATTCGTCGTGCCATCGAACGGGAAGATATTTTTTCCTCTTATTAGAATTTAGCATACGATCGAGTAAAAAGAAAAAAAGCTCTTAGAAACGGGAACGTTACAATTTCTACTTGAAATCACGTTTACTGGGTAATGTTTTTTCGAAACGGGCCTGAACAAATTTCAAACTCGCTTCTTTGATAATAAAAGAGAGAGAGAGAGAAAGAGAGAAAGAAAGAGAAAGAGGGAGAGAGGTCCTTGTGCCTTTAGACTCTCCTCTTGGAAAGACGATGACAACGAATGGCAGGAACGAAGGGACAAGGGGAAACCGATAACCGTATAATAGTATTTCTCGCTTGATTTCGAATATTATTTCGGCAAACTGACCCGTAATTGTATGAGAAAATTTTCAAAAGAATGATTTACGAGCTAACGATCGTTTTCGAATAATACGCCAAACGTACGTTGAGAGCTTTGTCGTAAAATAGTATAACAAGGAACTCGTTATTAGTTCAGCCTTACTTTTAAGATGCCCAGAATGGAAATAAAGTCGAACATTTTGACGTTGTTGTTCTAAGATAACGTACGATAAAAAGAAATTGGTTTTAAAGGCTTGTGAGAATTTCTGTTTCGTGCTTGGGTTACGTTACTCGGGTAAAAACCTCGTGACCGGTCCCTAGCCCATTGCAAACGATAAATTCTAATCGGTAGATTGCTATTCGCGATACGTTTTTTTTCATCTAGGAATTGTGCATTATTTCTATATAGACATATGTATGTATTTGCATTAAAACCGCATACTCCGCCTCAACAAAGAAATAAGGGAAAAAGGTAAGAAAGAAAGAAAGAAAAAAAGAAAGAAAGAAAGAAAGAAAAGACGACGAAGATATGCCAAATCTTAAGAAATTCTTAGAACAAAAATATGCGAGTATAGCTCGCAATTAGAAGAGTTTAAAATAAAGGGCAATTAAAGTAACACTAAAATATATCCTAGGGGAATTAGAAATACTAATTAGAAAGTCGTATGTGATCATTAATTGTGCTGTTTCATTTGGTTCTAGGAAAACGCGCGTGTGTATACGTGTGTTTCAAATGAAATATGTTAAAATAGCATTAAAGTCGTGAATTACGACAACTTTTCGACTAAAGAGACCAGATGGTCTATGAAATGGAATAAATTAAGCAGCAACGCCTTGCAATTTTAAATTTCATTCACCCCTGGAAGCGCAGGATGGCGGCGCGAATATCGTGCAAAACTGCCAAGTAATCGCGGACCTTCCAATATAGAAAAAACCTGTTCGGCGAAATAAAATTTTCATCTCGATCCGGCTTCTTCATCAATTGTACACTTTAAGTGCTCCTTTATACATATCTCGGATTGGAAGGCATATGAATGAGGTTATACGAAGATGAAAACGTACTTTCTTCGATTTGCCTACTACACCGCTACCACTAACTATACAAGTTCCTACATTCTTTCATTTTTATTTTGTATTTTTTTTTTTGGTTGTTTACTCGATGTTTTATATTTTTTCATATTTTGTATTATTTTTCAAGCCACGGTGGAAATGAATTCCAACTTTCTACCGTGTTCCAACATTCTATAATGTTTGTAGCCAATGTTCATCTATACTTTCGAAGCATCGACGCATTGTACCGCGTATTTGCCTCTAGGCTCTTACTTTTACTCCCGACTTCTACGTTCCATGGCGCTTGCGATTTTATCGTGGCCTCGAAAGGCGAATATTAATTTCACCGCGAAGAAATTCACGGGAGAATGGGTGCCGCTTCGACGAACATCCCTCCGAATATTCGAAATCGCTAGGGAGAGACAGCGAGAGAGAGAGAGAAAGAGAGACGCGTGTTTATGTATTACGCGAAGAATGGAAGAGGAAGGAAGAAAAATGAAAATGTATACATATAGATTGGATAGGACCTGTACCTTGTATTCGTACAACTTCCTTTTACCACCCAACCCTTGGACACGAGGTGGGTGAGTTGGAGGTGACGCGACGAATCGAAGAGAAAGAGAAAGAAAGAGGGAGGGAAGAACGAAGAGAAAGAGAAAGAGAGAGAGAAGAGAACCGGGTCCGGGTCAATAAGACGAATGAGGGAGAGAGACGGCCAAAGAGTGAGAGGGGAGAGAGAAAGAGTGAGAAAGAGAGAGGTACGTTCGAGCCGCGCATTCCCAGGGCCAAGCATTGGCAACCTAACGAACGAACGAACGAACCACGAACGAACGCACGGATGAGAAGGGGGTCGGCGGAGCGAACGAGGAACGAAGGAACGCTCGGGAGGGGCGCGGATCGCGGAGGGCAGGGACTGAACGTACGTGTGAGAGAAAATGTTTCTATGTGTTAGGACGTGTGCCTTGCACGAATGTACGAGATATGTATCGAACATGTGGTGTTGGTGTGTGTGTCGCGCGCTTGCGTGTATGTGTGTATGAAAGAGAGAGAAAATGCGGAGGGGAGGAAGAAATGAGAAGAAAACGGAACGAGAAGAGGAAGAGGGGAAGGGCTAGTATGGAGCTGGGTTTCATGTTCCTGACTCTCGCTGGTACTGCCACCACTATCAGCATATCCACCACCGTTGCCACTACCACCACCGTTGCCACTACCACCACCACACACCACTGCTGCTGCTACCGCTACCACCACCACCACCACCACCACCACCACCACTACAC
The DNA here is from genome assembly GCF_001313835.1 of Polistes canadensis. Lineage (NCBI taxonomy): Eukaryota > Metazoa > Arthropoda > Insecta > Hymenoptera > Vespidae > Polistes > Polistes canadensis. Next base: position 169,242 of record NW_014569600.1, read on the forward strand.
CACCGTGCCGCCGTCGAGCCGCGTCGTTCGTTCAAACGGATCGGAGCGATCTCGAACGAACCCAACCGATCTCGGTCGAACATTCACGATCCCGAAAATACGACGATCGTATGAAAATCAACCCTTTCGCGTCGACACTAAATTTTCTACGCGACTTGAAGTAGTATCCATAATCTTAAAAAAAAAAAATAAAAAAAAAAAGAAAAAGAAAAACCCGTCGCACTTGACTCCTCCCGAATTGATAAAAATCGTTAAAAATTCAAGCAAATCGATACTACATCTAGATTAATTTGAAATGTAAAACGACCAATCCAGTAACGGTTTGCTTATCTCATTGAAACGATGAACGTTTTCAATGCAAAACGATAAGTCATTGCGTAGGTAGGGTCTGTTTACTCGAACGAATATGTAGTAAAAATTATCATACATTAACATTTTTAATTCCAATACTTAATGAGAATACGGGTCTCTAAAGTAGAATGCAAGTAGAAATTAGGTTTTTCTCCGACGTATTTTTATACTTTTAAAATAGGAAAATATAATGCGTTAACTTAATGCATTCAATATTTACATATTAACATGTATACGCAAATAATTTTTGTCCTCGTTCAAATCGCATAAGATAATCAAGAAATTATGTTTCGAGAATTATATCTCAAAACGATCGAACGTTTAAATATTTAATTTTCTATCAATCGATAGATTAATAGAATAGATCCAATAATGCAAACTTGTTTTATTGGTATTCCCTTTTGAACGGTGTCCAATACACAAACAATAGCTTTAGATTTCATAATCCTATCTTTTCCCTTTAATTTGATTTCGAGGAAATCGTAATAAACATTCTCTAAATACTAATAAATAATCGTATTTTATACATTATTTATTATCATATGCTTTTCCGAAAATCTGATGTAACATCGTTTTGTGTATTCGTGTACAGTATGTGTATGTGTTTCAAAAACGTTTTCCTGCGTTGAATTTATTTTTCTCATCGTGTTATATTTATATATGCGTGCATTTCGTTGAAAGAAACGAAGAAGAACCCTCGAGAAAATTTGTCTCTCCTCTGTATATACGTGAATTTTACTTCCGACTTTCTATTATCCCTTGTATTTGATGAATATATTTAAAATCTCGAATAATGGCTGAACAACCAGGAAAAAACCGAACAAAAATACGAACTTTCAATTTAACAAATTTTCTCTGTCAAATGTAACATTTCTCTAACAAAGTTTGATAAATTCTAAATATATTTTTTCTCAAAGTTTTCATAAGTGGAAAACTAACTCTGTATGTATTTATTTTTGCTTCTACGAACTTACCACCGAGTTAACTTTTTCGATGAGATTTTACCGCTTTGTTAAATTAATAAAAAGTATTTTTTTTTCTTTTTCATTTAGAAGAAAATAATCATTTACGATCGAAAAAAATAAACAAGTATAACAAAGAAAAAAAAATGATTTACCCTACGTTTTATACAAATTCGTCGGTGTTGCGTTAATTGCTCTTCCGTCCGACGATGAAGCAAAAAAAAGAAATGTAAACTCCAATTGTTAAATATTTTTACAACAAGCTTGTAATCGAATCCTATTATAGGAATCATTAAATATTTTTATAACACGTCAAAATTGTTCGTAAAACTGAAATACCTGTCGATATTTGATATTTCGTAAAATCAATGGCGAACGATTATCAACAATTGCTTTTTAAAATAGTTAATAACGTTTGTAAGATAAAAAATCATGAAAATTACTTACAAACAATTATTAAAAAACAAAATGGATAGAAATACTTGAACACATTCCGCGTAGTCAGCAATTAAGTGCAAACGTAAGAGGTTAACGTCTCGCGTTGTAAACGTTAATGATTAAACGATACTAACAAATAAAGCATCGAGCGATAAAATACCGTTCTTCTACGATATAAAACGGTAAACGAGAAAAAAAGAATAACAAAAAGTAACCCAAGCTACCGAGAATAACATTTTTCCGAATATACATGAGTGAGTTGAAAAGTTTTAAATCTAACACAGAAACAATACTTTTTCTTCGATTAAACTTCTTTTTTTTGTTTAAAAAAAAAAAAAAAAAAAAAAAAAAAAAAAAAAAAAAATTTCCGTTTAGAAATCTCTCATTCCATGATTGAAAAATAATAAGATATTGAAAATAATTAAAATTTTTGCCTAGAAAGTTCTCAGTCGGCATCGTCAATGTTGCGAGCAACGATCGACCACCATTTTGTTTTTTTAACCTAAAAATCAATTCATTCCGACGAAATTGTATTACTCCGAAAAAAAAAAAATAATCAAATATTCTTGAGCCTGTATCATTCCTCTTCTTTCGAAAAAAAAAAGAAAAGAAAAAAAAAAAAAAAAGAAAATATAAAAGTTTTTTTTATTGTGACTCAAAACTTTTCAATCCACACTTTTCCTCTCTCGCTACCTTGACAAAAATTCGAAACTTTTCAAGGAAATAATAAAACATTTGAACAATGGTTCCCGTTCGAAAACGTACCGAGTATTTGGAACGAAAAAAAAATTCGTTTCGAAAGCGTGAAGTTGTATCAAAAAAAAAAAAAAAAAAAGAGAATAATCTTTCCGAACTCGTAATAAACGCTTTGAAGATAGCTTGCTTGTAATTAGATCGATTTTAAGTCAGCTCGAATTTTAGAAATGTTTTGAAAATACATGAGGTATCTATATAAAAAAAGAGTGGAATACTATTGGAGTAACTTGTCGGACCTTGAAATTGAAAACATATGTATGTATGTATGTACGTACATAAAACGAAGCACCTAGTAAAGCTTTAGGAAAAACGTTGGAGATATAAAAGGTTGGAATAAAAGAGGATATGCACACGGTAAATCGAGAAATCTTTACGAAGTGTAATATAACTCGACAAGTAGGATTTTATATATATAAATATAGAAAAACCTTTTTATAAATGTGTATAAAAAAACTTTGGCATCGCTTTGCGTAATTTCATTTTATCTTTAAACTCGCGTTCCTTCGAACTAACCAACCAACCAACCAACCAACCAACCAACCAACCCAACCCAACCGAACCCAACCGAACCCAACCAACAAACCAACAAACCAACCAACCAATAAACCTACCGACCAACAAACTAACCGAACGCTCTGAATATTCAATAAAAAATCTATTTCTCTTCTTCTACTTAACGTTATTATTTCTACATTTGTATATTACAACATGTATGTGTATATGCGTATACGTGAATGGGTTGAAAAGTTTCGAGATTTTAATAAAGAAACAATTTGTTTCTTTTATCTTTTTCTTTTCAGATCAAACTCTCACTTTTATTTTTCAACGTGGTCCGAAAAAATTTTTTTTTTCTCAGAAAAGAATAGGCTCTAAATTTTTCAACTTACCCTCCTCGTATAAAAAATATTTGCCTTCTCTTGCACAACATTTTAAAAATATTCATACATTGTGACTATCGTATTTTATATCAAAATTTATAATATTTCTAAATTTAGTAAAATTGACCGAATATTTCAAATTTTAAAATTGTCGTTAAAAAAGAAAAAAAAAGAAATAGGAGAAAACAGAAAGCGATCGTTCATCTTTCACGACGAATACGTGGGTTGGTTGAAAAATTTTGAGCCCGACAAATAGAAACAATTTATTTCTTCGATTCAAACTCTCACTTTATATCTTTCGACGTGGTATCGAAACGTTTCAATCCATACACACACACACACACAATCTTGTCTAGATTTTAAATTAATATAAAAATTTCCTTTATTAGAATGATGATAATATTATTAGGATTTTCTCATAGAAATATCGCGTTTCACGTTAGGAAAGATATTTAACTCATTAAATGTAAAGTTCATTATGGCGTATGGTTTTCTCTTTCTAACTACCGGCGTACTTTGCCCACGACCGTTCATAACGGGAAATGCTAATCTACGACGAAGGAAAGTATTAGGCAGCTGTAACTAATCTGCAAGACAAAAAACAATTTATATATATATATATATATTTTTAACCGTGGGTCCTTTTTGAAAAGGACGTACACGCGACTGTGCCAAATCCCTTTTATTCTCTTTGCAATTATTATTATTATTAATAATAATAATTTTTTCAACATTTGTGCTTATTTCCTCGAATCACATATTTTAAACCTTTTTCATTCGAAAGAAAATAATTAGAAAATATTCTTCTATAGATTATGTTTAATCCAGATAAAGATATTAAATGGAACAAACGTTCAACGCGTAAGAAATGAAACGAGATCTCTTCCTTTTAAACAAAATTTCTTATCAACGTTCACAAATCCTTAATAGTTGGATTGCAAACGTTAATTCGATTTAGCTTTCTCGTAACTTGTAATAAGTTGAAAATAACTAGTTTAAATTTATTCCTTTTAAAAAATATCATTAGAGATATCTTGATTTGGGATTTTGCTTATCCTTTAATGAAGGCGCGCGCGCGCGCACGCATTTATTCGTTTTCATTGATAATATCAAACGAATAATTCAATTTTGTTTTAATGCAAGAAGAAACCACAAAACAACAATACCACATACACAGAGTGTAAAAAAAAACCTTTATGCATTTAAAATAAAAAAATTTAAAAAGAGGGGGGGGCCGGAGGAGGAGGGAAAATGAAAATAAAAATAAAAGCAGTAAACAAAAAAAAAAAATAATTACGAGCCCGTCGATGCCAAGAATAATAAATTAATGTGCTTCAACATTTACGCTTGGCGCGATTCCTTTTTGTATCTCTCATTGTTTTTCAACTTACTAAGCTTATATATAAGCGGGGAACCGGTTTTCTACATGGAACGTACTACGTATCGATTTGCCGATGCGGTGTTTGCCGAAATATTATATGTATGCACTGTCACATCTACTTGAAATCGATAGAATTTAGTATCCTATTTTTATTGCACACGTTTTTTTATTATCGTATAAAAATAATCTAAAGAATTTCGTCATTTTTTATATAGTGTATTATTTTTTCTTTTTTTTTTTTTTTATTTATTTCGTACATTAAATTCTCATAAAAATCTTGTAACGTTGACGAGTATTAAAATTGTATCGTTTGTTACAACACAAAAAATGATGCCAAGTACATATTGAACTTATTGATCGAAAATTGAGAAAATACGATTTCAATGTTGCATTCATAATCAATGAAAATTATGTGTGGTTTCTTCATTTCTTTTTTTTTCTTTCTCAACAATGGACTTAAACCATTTTCGTAATAAACGGTTAAAACAATTCCCACGTTTGTCAAATCGATCAACTTCGCAAATGGTAGGAGAAGAAAATTGATAAAGTTTCTTACAAGTGTGTCGTGTATCATTTATTATAAAACGATGGATAAAAATTATTGTCGTTTAAGCGACGTTGAAATTAATTATTAATTAAATTTACTTTCAAATATAAAAAGTTAAAGCATCAATCGAGTACGCTTTGGTATTAAATAATAATAATAAAAATAAAAAGATCTCCAAGTGGAGTTAATTGCTCTGGTCGCCTGTGAATGGCAATAAAAACAAAGTTACACAACGGAAAAAAGAAAAGGAAATGAAGAAACGTTCTATTAATGGGTTAATAATTTTGCATATAAAGAAAGAAACATTAAAACACAGATCGTTGGCACGTGTACCATGAATAAGCACTTTGTCACCGGATAAATCTTTCTCTTTATCTATCTCTACCTCTATCTTTCTTTTTCTTTCTCTTTCTCTTTCTCTTTTTCTCTTTTTTCTCTCTCTCTCTCTCTCTCTCTCTCTCTCTCTCTCTTTATCCCTCTCTCTCTTTATCCCTCTCTTTCTTTATCTCAAAGACATAAAGGGAAAATTTAAAAGGAACGAATATAGCATTGTCTAGGCCTTCTAACGTCTGTTCTCGGTCAAGGCGTTATAAAGGCTTACAACATCGTATCAGAGTAATAGTACCACTTAATTACCACGATGACACGAAGAGAATAATAATTGGAAAACGTCACGAAGAGACTCTTTTTCTTTTTTTCTCTCTTTCTCTATCTCTAAGGTGTCATAAAAACTAAACTTTTTCACATATAAAGGGAAATGATGCGTTGATGTTACGGCTAATTAAAAATTTCCGTTCAAACATTTCTTATTCGATGATTAAATAATGATATTAATTTGGGATTAATTAAAATTTCGTTGTAAGAAAATTCTTATGATCAATGATCGCCACGATTAACGTCCGCCATCATCAACAACGGCAGCCATCTTTAATTTAAATGAATTCGTCCTTACGAAATTGTATTATTTTAAAAAGAAACAATAGCCGTTAAAATACTCTCTTAAACGTGAGAAAACTTCTTCATTGGCGATTAGATCGCATTAAAAAAATTCCGAGTAATTTATACATATATATATATATTATGAGTAACACTCGACGGTATATGCGTTTCACTGAGAAATTGCAAAAAAGAAAAAAAAATGTACTTCGTAGCAATCACGCGTTTTACGCATTTTGTCAAGGTAACGGAAAATATGATATCACATCCGAGAACTATTATATTCTTGATATTGTACGTGTGAAAGAAAAAAGAAGGGAGGAAAGAAAAATAAAAGAAAAGTATTTGAAAGAAAAGGAAAAAGAAGAAAAAAACAAGAAAATCTTGTAGAAAAATAACCTCCAAATTCGATATGCCGTTTGAGTCATAATGGCGGAGGAGGAGAGTATGGAACAAAAATATACGATACAATAAAATACAGTGAATACATGTATATATACATATCATAAATATACATATTGCGTGATCTAACCTAATTTCGTCTTCTTTATTTGGTGAGATATAAAATAAAGAGAAGCATTGAAAGAGAAAGAGAGAGAGATTCTCTTTGAATGAAATCAAATCAAATCTACATACATATGTATGCATATATGTCAACATTAAATTGTATAATTCAGTTAAATCGTGGAAACTTTAGGTTTTACCCGAAATGACTAGGCGGTTTTGGGAAAGTATATAAAATAATTGTATTATACACTAGAACTAATAATTTTAGAAAATAATAAGATTATATACGAATTCACAAGAGGCGAGTAATTAAAATATAAGATTGAAAATTGATCCGTCTTTAAAAATCTGCCTTTCTTTCTATAACAATGCTCGTAGTTATCTTTTTCTCATCTCTTCCTGTACTTTGAAAAGCAAATGTTTTGTTAGTTGTGTTGTTTTATCGGATCGAATCAATGGATTAAATTTCAACATCATACCTTAATTGTTCGCCACTTGTGAATTCATATGTTATCTAGTTGAACTATGTAATTGTGCCCTTTTTTTCGTATTTAAACAGATCACTATAGTCATCTAACAAATTAACGGCACATATATACAACATAATATGTTGTACATAAATCTGATGATATAAAAGTTCAATGAATACCGTTAACTAGGGATAAAGATAAAACAAAAAAGAAACGAATCAATGAAAAAGAAAAAACAACAAACATAACCTAAAAGAAAAAACCCAAAAAAGTTAAAAAACAAAGAAAAATCCACACAAGATAAACAAAAGAAGGTTTTGGTAGACGTACATTCAACGTCAGGGACATTTCCTTTGCTAGAGAAACGCACACACGGTCTGCCTTGGAGGTGATTTCTTTTTTATCTCTCTCTCTGTCTCTCTTTCCTCACTCTTTTTCTTTCTATTTCTCTTTATTTTCTTAGTTATTTTTCTTTTTCTCTTTCTTTATTTCTATTTTTCTCTCTGTTTCTCTTTCGGTGTTTTTTTTGTTCCGTCGAAATATATTTGGCGAGGAGAGGAGGAGGAGGAGAAGCACGTGAAAAAATTCGTCTTCTTTCTCTTTCTCCTTCTTTCTTTCTTCCTTTCTCTCTCTCTCTCTCTCTCTCTCTCTCTCTCTCTCTCTCTCTCTCTCAACTTTTATCCGAACTGTTTGTATTTATATTCGCGCGACCTGTTGCGTAAGAATAGACGAGAACTACGAGGACAACGGCAACACGACTATACGAGTATGTGTGTATGTGAGAAAGAGAGAGAGACACTCGTGTCAAAGATTTCGCATAATACGTAATAAATACGCTCGTGAGTGTGACACACAGAATAGAAACAAATCCTTCCTTTCATGGGTAAAAAAAAGTATTTTTCGACGATTAAACAAAATCAAAATGCGGTGACCAACCAGAACTTTCCTTTATTATTGTTACCAACGCGTGAATATAGCTAACTGTTATGAAAGTTAATTTCGAGTTTAAAGTTTATTTCGAGACACCTAAAGAGAGAACAAAAGAAGACTAATTTATATTACAAAACACGCGATTTTGAATCTAATTAAGAAAATATGAATAATAATAATAATCTATAAGAAACGTATGACCGTTGCAAGATTGTCGAATACGCGCTCAAGCTGAACTGACAGGAACGACGTTGCTGAAGAAAACGATTGCATGTGTGATCGCAACTCTAAATGTGCACACACATATATAAATGTTTATATATATATATATATACGTATGCATTGTATGATCATTTCCCCCCCAAAAATGATGCGTAAAAGCGTTCTCACGCAAACGCGTCATATGTATATGTCTCTGTTCGTTTTGATTTCCTTTCTCTTTCTCTTTCTCTCTCACATATACATCTCCACACACATATATTCATTCTTTCTCTCTCTCTGCCTATCTTTTAATCTCTTTTTATTTCGAGTAATCAACTTTGTGGCGTTTGATACACGAATAAAACGTGAACGAAGAAGCCGTTAAAACTGTTGTATCAATGACCGGTAAAGATGTAATGGAGGAGCGTGCGCTCGGTGTTCTTGACGGAGAAAAAGTCAAGTAAAATATCATTTATCGTTCTGCTTATACTACTCTACTATTATTCAACAACAACTACTACTATTATTACTACTACTACTACTACTACTATTTTACTACAAATTATACGTGTAATCTTTTCGACATGGGGCGCACGTACCGAAAACCAACGCTCACATTTAAATTTTCTACGCACGCATACATTCTTGATTATCATTCTTTCTCTCTCTCTCTCTCTTTGTTTCTTTCTTTTTTTTCTAATTTCTCGTTATCCTAGCCAAATCGTCAATCGTAACGTCGTATTCCATTTTTTCATTCAGCTAGTTAAATAAACAGACAAATAAGCTAATCTAGAGCTAACAATCGATAAGGAAAAAACAACAAGAGGAAGAGAACATCTGACGAAATTATCAAGGAAACGTATAAAGAAGATGAAGACGAAAAATAGAAGAACGAATCGAAAAAGGAAGCTACGCGATTGGACGAACACGTTGTTAGTTCTTTGGTAAATTTGGCTATGTTGCAACATAGAAGATGGCAAACTTATAAGATAACAATGGAAAGATCGATTTGTTCGATCAGATAGCAACGTGCGATGATCTCGTTGATCGTAGAAGAAAACAAAACACACGTACACGTATATACAAAGAGATAGGCAGCAAACGCACATAGAGATACGCGACAATAATATATAACAAGTAACCGCGAGAATTTTCTACATTAGCACGTAATACATTTTATGCACAGAGATACACCGTTTTTTATATGTCGTATAAAAGGAATTACATGGATGTTGAAAACATAGGCAGCTCTCCCTCCCCCCACCCGGATAGTTTCTATGGTGAGAGAAGTGATATACAACTATGATGATGATGATGATAATGATGATGATGATGATGTGATGATGATAATGATAATGATGACGATATGATTGTCTAATATCCACAGTGGATGAGTTTAGCAAGAGAGATTCATTTAGCAATGCGAAAAGCAAAAAGGAAAATATCGAGAAGCAGAGGGAAATAAGGAGCAGAGGGAGAGATAATGCATGGACGTGATGGCGGTGTATTTGTGTGGGTGTAGATGTGTGGGAGCGTAGGTGTGCGAGAGGACGCGCGTCGTCGCGACGCGTTTCGCGCACCACCGGTCATCCTCGTTCACGCACGGAGAGCAGCACTCTGTGCTCTCTTGGATTCTCATATTTCTTTCTTTCCTAGCCTTTCGAATCATCACGAACTTTCTAAGGGGACTCGATGAAACGAAGAAGAGTATCGCAGGACGATTAGAAGAAATTCACAGGTCGTGATCGCGACACTGGGCTAAACAACACGCATCTTTCCTCTTTCCCGGGGGGGCAGCCATTTGCTACGATCGAGTTGTGTGTAGAAAATAAAAGGTGTACGCACTATAAACGGAAGGCGATGCCACCTTGTAGTACGCCAGCTCGTATCGTGATAATCAAACACTAACGATCCTTAAGCTCTTCGATGCCACGACGCCGAAATCTGTCAACGTCTACGAAAAAAAATATTTGGATTTTTCTTACCTGAACAGTCCTCTATACAGCTAAAAGGATTCTCAGCTTCGAATATCGCGACCCCACGCTTACTTGTACGGCATATGGAAGTGTACAGGGAAAATCTCCATTACCATTGGCTTATTTCAGATAAGCCGCAAAAAGTAAGCCAATCAGCGCCGACCTTTTATGTTTTGATGCGTTTCTTTTTATCCCTCGATAAAATGTCTGCTCGTGAAAAAGGCGGGAAAACTCGCGCTCAAAAACGATTTCCCTTCTCTTTATCGATTGTCGTCCTTTAGAGTTAACTTTCATCCGTCATTAAAAAGAAAATTTTATCTTTTTATTTATTATATATTTACTTTTAATTCAATCGTTACGAATTATTGAAATTATTGCCTAAAATATTATATAAAAAGGTTAGATTGTATTTCTATTATAGATAGTGCCACTTTCTACACCGTTGCATTAGGAATAGGCTGATCGCAGGCCAGCCAACGTCTAATGAAATTAAAAAAAAAATATCTTTCTACGTTGTCAAAGTGCGACTTTTGGCGTTTATATTAATCGTGCTTATGGGTTTATGCGAACGTAAGCTTTTTTTTCTACTGTTTGGACGTAAGAGATTTATTGTAATTTGATTTAAGTAAAAATTCAGGAATTATATCTCACTTACAAATAAATAATAACATACTGTTAATAATCATATTTTTATAGTATTACTTTTTTATACTTATACCTAATTCTCATGTGTTCAGATACTACAAAATATTAGTTTATTTTACTATAATTATATTTTTTTTTAATGTAAAACATTTTTACATGTACTATATAATTGGTTCATTTACAATGCAATTTGACCAATCAGCATTTTTTAAAATGAAGCTGCATAAATGAAAATAATATCTGGGTAGAACTGAAAACAATAGTTAATTATTGTCTGTTATATTTTATCCAATAATTAATTACAGACTTAATTAGTACATTGTAGCTATATTGTGCATATTCGCATTTTGTTCCACGTAATTTTTTTTCCTATATTTATGTAGGGATTAACTTGATTGGTCTATATTTGATTATATTTTCGATAATAAAAAATATACATCAATTGTATCGATATCAAATTCGATATCTCGTAAAGAGTCATCGAAATTTAACCATTGATGATTACCGCCAGAAATCGAACGATAATTATACGTTTTTAAGATAACAAAATAACATTGTTTTATTTATTAATATTTATATTTATCAATTTTGTTGTGCTTCTAATTAATATTTGTATCATGGACAGTAAATATTCTGACACTGTATACACTTGGTATGTTAATATACATTAAAATACACATCATGTTTAATGAATTTTGTATCTATTTTTATTTATATTTATAATTTCATACTTTTAGGTTTGAAAGATGTGGTATCATATCAAATATTAGAACAAATCTACGCAGAAATTTGGTCAATGCGTTAAAATACAAGGATTTATCTTTAAAGGATTATTGTAGTAAATCTAAACCGGCTAAACAATATGTTTTTGATTTTCTTGTAGCAGAGTATTTATTTAATGGTAATTACGCTTATACTTTGTCAGTATTTGCTAGTGAAGCACCGCTTTTGATACAGTTTGATAATCATGTACCCGATAGTTATGATGAAAAAAAAACACACAGTAAACAGAAGTTACAAAAAGATTACATATATCATACGTTAGAGACTTTAGGAATACGACCAAGTGATCCTGAAGGACAATATATTATGTCGGAGTATGTAGATAATGATGCACCGTTGCTTTTATGTATATTAAAATGTATATCAGTTTGTACATTGAATTTTAACAAAGTTCCAAGTTTTAAAAAACCCACTATGACTAGCACCAAAGAAACACAGACAGATACTTCTCTCCGAATGAGTATGGATATAGAAAAATTAAGATCTATTAAGAAGAAAATATTTAGGCAAAAACAAATATTCGACATGCAGTTGAAAGAAAAAGAAATCGGATTAAAAAATCGTGCCGTTGTTATCGAAGAACAACTTATTTCTTTGAATGAAAAATTAGAAAAAGCCCAGGTATATTGTTATCTGATTAAAAATAGCATCTTATTTCTACAGATTTTGCACTCCAAATTTAATATTTTTATAAATTATCTCCAAACTTTCGTAAATAAATGATTTGAAAAAAGTTAAATTTGATTTGCAAAAAGGTTGAATTCAGAGTGCAAAACTTGTATCTACCTTATACATAATGTGCTTTTTTTAGAAATTAATGCATATGGTTACTTTGAAAGAACAACAATTGAATGAAAAAAACCAGAAAGAGGAACAACATTTGTTTCAAAAAGAAATAGAATTGTCCTTTAAACACAATGCTTTGCTATTAGAAAGCGAAAGGTAATATTTTCTTTAAAGGTTTGTTTAATAATTTCTATTATAAAAGATTTGAGTTTAGCAATAATAGAATTATTTGCAGAATACAAAAAAAGCAAGACATGTATGAGAGTTATAAGCGTGATTTGGAGAAATTGCATGAAGAGCTTGCTGCGACCAAAAAAGCTTTTTCTTCTAATTGCAAGTTAAGAGATACAGGAATACAAACGAGTTCTAGCATCGATTTGGGAGATAAAAATAAAGATGTACAATTTCATGGAGAAAAAAAAGAATTGGTCAAGCTTTTGCATGACCAACAATTAAAAATAGATGAATTAACTCAATACGCGATTCAATTATCACGTAGATTCGAAGAAATTCATCAATCGAGGTCTACTTTAATTGAAGATCCTATGATAACAAAAAAAGCTCTCTATACTAACACCATTGTTAGCGAAAGCAGTTCGACCGAGGATATATTGCAAGACGCTAAATTACGTTTGAAACGTTTGGAAGAAGAAAGTATAAAAGCCGATAGGTTTTATTATAATTCTATTGCTACATAATTAAATATGTTTTATACAAACACACACACACACACGTATTTTAGATCGTATGTCCAAAAGTGTCAATGATAATTTATTTTGTACAGATAGTTGATTACACCAGCACGATGATATTGTACATTTATTGGGTTATATCGTTTATATATATATACAGTATTATTATTATTATTATTATATTATTATTATTATTATTATTATTATTGTATTTTCATCAAATAAGTAAAAAGATAAAAGTTTTACTATAAATTTATTTGTTTTCATTAATCTATTGGCTATAATGTTATCAGACAATTAATAAGTACCTTCATAAGTATATATTACTTTTATCGGATATCAAAGCAATCTTTCACAATTCTTTAGCGACTAACACATATCGGTACAAACTTGTGACGAACAATTGTTTGTTTCTTTTTGTTTCAGAAATGATTAAGTAGTTACAATCAAGTGCAAGAAAGCACATTGAATAATATGAATTGAATGAGAAATAGTTTATTTTATAAAAATGGACGTTAACGTAATATACAAATTATCCACTAGTTTTTTTCTTTATTATGACGAATTCTACTTTTAATTACATGCAACATCAAACGTAATATATAAAATGTTAAATCAACATTTTTTCTGTTGCCGTGCATCATCTTCGTTTAGGATCTGAACTCCTCCTAGTATACTTTTATTAAGGACAAATAGTTCTACTTAAATTATTTTAATATCTTGTTTTTTAAGATAGTTTTCTAAGCGACTCAATATAGAGGAGCTTAGATATTTTCTAATAATATTTTCTTCTTGTATAAAAAGGATATTGTTTGTCTCTGTTTTCACGTCCTTCACGTTCATGTGTACGTTCCTTAGTATACGGAGATTTTTCCTGAAAATATATTGATGAATAAATGTCTTGTACGCCTTGTGACTTCTGCGATTAACATTGGGTACTTGATAGTATCACCTATGTTTTCTCGTCTTTGCTACTGTCTCCCGTCTCATCTTTTCAATATACTCGAAGTGGACGTCTTTATCAACTAAGGGGCCAAGTAACAAGGTTAGAAAAATAATAACAATTTTACTTTTAATACACAAAAACTAGCCAAATGTGAACTTACTGCTTTATACATTTCTTTTTCTTAAAAAAAGAGAAAGAAATAAATATCTTCTCCTTATCCCCCCTGATATTTAAAGAATTACAAAGAATACTACCAGAGTACAGTTCACAGATTTTCATAATGAATGAACTAACGCAAAAAAGATGAGAAAGACAGTTTTATATTATGCACTTTAATTGTGCATTATACATATTTTCTATATGTACAAGATGAGGTGCCTAACTGTTTTATCTAAATATCTCCTTTCTTTACAATTGTATTAAAAAACTTTAAAGGAAAAAGTTGTACTATTATAGGGAGAGAATCTAATAGTAAAAAGAATTTTGTCTCAAGGTCATTTTTATAAGATTTGAAGATTAACTTGATTTTTTTTTTAAATAAAACTATATATATTTTTTATCGCTTTGCGATAGTTAGCGTTAAGACAATTTCATTAAGTTATTAATGAAGGTCATTCAAGATCAAATATGGTAGTAAAATAAACGTTCTTATATTACAAAAAATATTTGAAATTGTGACCATTTGCATCCAATGCAAAGCTATAATCGTATCGCTGAAATACGTACATGTCTTATTATTCATTGATATGCCCTATCGTTACAGTAGCATGCAAAGGTGTAATTTTCGTAAACGTGTAAAATAGCTGAATATATATACATATCTTATTTTCCGTTGATACGCCTTATCATTACAGTAGCATTGGCGTAAATGGTCACAATTTCAAAAATCTTCTATATTGTAAGAAAGTTCATTTTACTACAGCATTTGATTTTGAATGATTTTCACTAATAACTTAACGAAATTAAAAAAAGTAAAAGTAAAAGTAAAAAAAAGACCTTGAGAACAAATTTTTTCAACCATTAGATTCCCTCTTTGCAATAGTGCAAGTTTTCCTATAAAGTTTTTTAATACAATTGTAAAAAAGAATTAAAACAGAAGCCATCCAAACTTACAAGTAATATTCATGCTAGCTTTGACTAGAGTTAAATTACATAAATAATAATTGAATGGGTGTTTGGAAGAAGAGCTCATGTTTAATTCTGTTGTTCTCTATGTTAAAAATTTGCGGTATGCCCTTTTTCCAAACACTCATTCAATTTATTTTTACTCATTGATATTAATAGAAATTTTAATACAAGAACTTTTTCAAATTTCTATTATTAAATTTTTTAGACAATTTAGTATTTGAATTATTAAATTATCTTTAATGGATATTACGTTTAATATTGTAAATAACTTCTATGCTCTTCGTCAATAATGAATTTTAAGTATACAAATTATATCTTCAAGATATGGAAGAAATGTTACATAAAGGCTGATTATGAGTAGAATCAAATTTTTCCTTCTAATTTATTTTTTGATTATTAAGTAAATTTTTAAATTTTGATCTATTTAAATTATTATATTTATGTAATTTAATATATTGTTCTTGTAAAACATTAATCCTTTGACTACGGAATCAATAATAATTTTGTCTGTACCTTGTATCACAGATATATATTAATAATAATATAACATTTTACTTACTTTGCTATAATGATGTTTTTCTCTGTGTTCCGTTACGTCTCCATTTTGATGTACTCCTTTGGCTATAACATATTAATAAAAAAATATATATTATCATTAATCTATTTATATATACGAGAGAAAATAAAATTATATACAAACCTCTTTCGTCATCTTTTCTTCGTTTTTGTTCAGTTTGTACCAAAGATTCCTCAGCTCGATCCTAAATCAAACATTAATTAGAATTAACGATTGAGATCGTAGTATGCGAATCGAAAATAGAAATTGTATTTTAATTTCTTACTCTTTTTCGTCCTAACTTTTTTTCTCTGCGAAGTTCTTTTTGTTCGTCGCGTACTTTAGTTTTGCTAGAACGTTCCTTTTTTTCAAGAGTACCTTCTGTTCTTCTACCTTCCTGCTAAAAATATACGTATTTATTTATTATTTAATAATGTTTGAGATATAATTATAATTTTTTTTATTTATTTTTTACCTTTGGAGTACTTTCAAGTTTTCTTCTTTTGGCTTCTGAAACTAATAATTCAAGTGTCTTGTATTAAATTCAATGGTTCACTAATAAAAAGTTGAATATTTATTTTTAAACTCCATAGAATCAATATGCATTATTAACATTAACTTTGATTGTGTACAAACCTCTTTCGGTTCCATCCGGTGTTGGTCCTGAACTGGCACTACTATTTGACACACTAGAAAGATCTCTGTCTAAATTATCCACGCCACCGCTATAATAATGTTCTTCCTATAATCAAAGTTATATTAGTAACAAAAAAGTCGTCATGCATTTATAAAAATCCATAAAAATGATTACATTATATCAGCACAATACATATGTGTTTGCATAATACATTATAATAAATTATTTACCTTGTAATATTTGCGATCTTTTTTGTCGATGCTATCGTCTTCTTTAGATTCCTCCTTTTTGATGTGTTTTTCTTTCCCATCTGCAACATCTTTACATTCTTCTTTTTTCCGAAGTTTTTCTGAACTTTCGCTGCTAGAAATAAAGTGCGATGATATGAAGAAAAAGGTAATAAAAATGTAGGATCATTGGGTTTTCAAACGTAGATTTTTATGATAAGCAAAGCAGTGAATTTAGTCTGTGTCATGAGGCTAAAGCAGTTACAATGTAACTTTCTTTAAAATATTTTACTGGTCCTACAGTTTAAGTAGGACTAGTGATATTCAACCAAATTGATCACTGATATAAATATACTTAATATATAAATATAGGTCATGACTTAATGACTGAATAAAAAATAGATAACTTACTGATGCGCTTGATTTACTGCACTACGTTTTTCTCTTTGCTCTTTGTTTTCTTTTTCTGTTCTGGTATCACCATTACTTATCTCTTTACTAATTCCATTACTAACTTTTTCTACTGTTTCATTGTTTGATGCATCTTGTGTTTTTCCCGCCTGTTTAGAGAAAATTTTTTGCAAGATAAAGAATAAATTAATACTAAAAAGAAAAAAGGAAAAAGAAAATATTATCGATAATCATAATTAATAGCTGACCTTATCGCCAACATGATGAAAATCTGATTCACGTATCATACAGGAATTTCTAGCTCTTAATTGGCCGCTATAAGATATTGCTAGGATATGTAAATCTTGACGTTGGCCACGTTCCTCTTCTTTAACTTTATCAACCTTACGTTCTAATATTTGTGAAAGTTTTGATAATACAGGAAAATGTGGTAATATTTTAATTAATATTATTAAAGAATTTCTTATTTGCACGTAATCCTTTGAATCTAAACAAACTACAATGGCCTAATAATTGTAAAAATATTTTAATTAATAACAGATAATTCAAAATATAATTTTAATGATAATTAATATCTATAAGAAATACCTTTGTAATTTTATAATGCCATTTATGACATACATGTCTATAATTTTCAAAACCGACCATGTCATTTGCTTCTGAAAATTGATTGCTTACGCGAAATTTAGTAACAAATCCCGGATAGTTACTACATTCCTATAACGAAAAAATGTATAAATAATTTTATAAGTTAAACAATGTTAAGCTCTTTGTACTATGAATTAATTTGCAGTACATCACGAATCGTGCAAAGGGTTAAATGTACAGTATATTATACCTTGTCGAATATTGCTCTTTCTGAATGCCATCGCATCACTGTCTCCAACATGGCACATAAAAATCTGCCATAACGATTTGCTTCGTTTTCTGTACACGAAGTGACTGAATATGTGATATCACAGAAAAGCTGAAAGAAAATAAAATAACATTTATCAAAATAATATTAACGAAACTATATGTACATTTAATTACTTTCAAATTTTTACTTACTCTATCATAGCAAAGGAGTGTTGAAAAATTAGCTGTCTTTAATGAATGAATGGTATGAACAAATTTTGCACAGTACATAGCATCTACCGTTGTAAATGTACATCTAGGGAATAAACACAATTGCAAAAATTGCGTTATTGTTTCATTTTTTGCAGATTTTGCGCTTCGAGATAAAAACCAGGAATCTTTCTCTTGTCTGATAAAATATAACGAATGTATTAATAAGATACACTTATAACATGTTCATGCATAAATCAATAATTCATAATATGATTAAATATATTTCTCTACCCCTATTATTTTGAATTTTAATTTATATTACCTAAGATACGCAAATACTTTTTCAACGTGTTCTTCTTGCTTCCTTCTTTCATCTTGTAGTTTTTCTATTAAAGTGGTGTATCTTTCCTGTTCTTTCTTTCCTTTGCTAGCATTCTATTTATAGTCAAAAGATAATATTAATTATTAGTTTTTATAAAGAAAATATTGTAAGATTATGAATATTATATGTACAAACCATATCTTTGGAATCTGCAGCTTGAATAGCAAGTTGCTTTAATTTATTTATTTCTCTTTGATAACTTTCAACAG
Source organism: Polistes canadensis (assembly GCF_001313835.1). Lineage (NCBI taxonomy): Eukaryota > Metazoa > Arthropoda > Insecta > Hymenoptera > Vespidae > Polistes > Polistes canadensis. Next base: position 188,027 of record NW_014569600.1, read on the forward strand.
GAACGTACAGATCATACATAGACAATGACCAAAATGTAACTAGAAATTGTGGTGAAATATCTTCCCATACTTTTAATGGATGTAATGGTCTAACTGATTGAGCAACTGGTGCCATTACAGCTTGTGCAGCTTCTGCGTACTTAGCCTGTTTTACAGCACTAGACATTTTCTTGTAATTTGGATCAGCTTTACGAAGAGCGTCATATTTGATCTTAAGATGCACACATATAAAATATACATTCTATGTTACTTACAATTACTGTGACATATAAGCGGAATCTACCACATTTATTAATATTATTAATACATTAAATGCAAAACGTTTATTACTTCAATAGTCAATGTATTAAGTAAAATATTGAATAAAATGTTCTTACATTAATGGCATGTGCAAACATTGGTCGTGCAAGAAAAAATGCAACATCTGCGTGTATATGATTGTCCTGTAGCATAGAATGTATAGATGGTAATCTTTCCACATATTCATCTACTGTCATTGTAGAACCCAAAAATGTACCAAATTGTACTAATGTATCCTGGCATTGATCATATAACTTTCCTATATATAATAATATTTAAAGACAAACAATATTGTTAATTATTATCGTTTAAACAAATGTCTTGCTTGACTGAAGTATTATTACGTACCAACAAGTTTCAGATGAGATTTATCTGTTTCTCTGTATACAACGCAATGTTTTTGTTGTGCCATTAATAAACAGAGAGCTACAGCTAGATCATGTTCGGCAAGTGCTTCTTTCAAACGTTGTGATGATTTCTTCGTATTACGAACCTGACTAAAATATCCGGCCTGAAATATAACATTAAATAAAAAAATATATAACATATGGTAAATTAGTTTATTAATTTATTATTTTTTTGATCAAATATATTACCTCATTTTTCAATAAATCTCCTCCAGCCATGGCATCTAATTGATCAGCAGTCATTTCTTCGGCAGCTTCAATGCCTGCCATCTTTTGTACTATTTCTTTTAATATCAATAAATCTAAACTGAAAGTAACATTTATTTGTAAAAAAAAATGTTCTCATATAGCTATAAATATTTGTTAAAAGGTATCTTCATTTAAGAAGAACATCTAAATTACCTCTTTTGTGCTTTAAGTTGATTCGCTACATACTGCAATAAACCTGTAAGTTCTATATTATATTTTTTAAAAATAGCACCACAAAATGATGCAAGAGATTGTAACCATAAAGATATACTGGTTCCATCATGTTTGAATCTATCCCTATCGGCCCCTGCTAATGCCTCCACAAGACAATATCCAAGTACATCATAAGAAATGTTTGTTAAATATTTTAATGAGTCTACGACTGGTCCTGTAAATGTCCCATTTTGTAATAAAAAAATGTTCTCTTTTAAGTTTGTTTTATAATAAATAATATCATATTTTGCTATCAATAATAAATATATTTACCTATGAGATTATCATATAATTGAATCTGTATAAGAACATAATCAAACAATACCCCAGGAGAAGAATGAGTTAATTTGCCAATCGACCTCCCAACAGGTTTAATTGTTTCCTTGCTGACTCTTTTCATAATTGATTTAATTTTTTTCTGAGCATCTGCTCGTTTTCTGAGTAGAGCCGCGTGTTGAAGAGGAGTGTCATTTTTCCATCTTGCGTACAAACAATAACGATTTTGATATGGATAGTATTTTAAAATATTCCATAATTCTTCAGCTACGCAACAATTACAATCCATGAAAGATAATGATGGTAACAAGGCTACATCAAGTATTGTTAATACATCATAATAAAGGGTACTGTTCTTGTCAACTGGTAGCTTGTTTGCATCTAATGGACACTGTTTGATAGCAGCATGACACAATCTCATAACTTTATATAACAAAATAGGATCATGATGTAAGTTAGGACCAAGAACTACTAACATAGGTAGTAATTGATCATGTATTTCTTCTAAACTACATATTGGTTTTGGTGCGAGAGCATTTTTTAATGGAGGGACTTTTCGACCTTGTAATTTAGGTGATATTATGCAATATCTGAAATATAGATAAATGCATCATGACGATTAGCAAATAATTAAATTTTCAATATACATTTTGCAAATTGTAAATATTATTAAATAATTATCTAAGTAGCTTACTTTCGATAGACAGGCTCAATAAGAGATTGAATCATCCTGCATAGTGCTAATGCGATAGGACGTTGATCTGTAAAGCAATGTTCCGGTAATCGACTAAAAAGAGCTTGCGTTACCTCCCAAGCTCCTATTTCTAATAGTGCTTCGCATAGACCAAATTTTTGGTTACTTGCATATTTAACCTATTAGATATATAACAATGAAATTGTGTAAACGAATAAATAATATTATAAGGGTGTTCTTTGTAATGTGATTTTAAAATACCTGTGGATTTTCTTTCTCTTCTGGGACCTCTTCTTTATCTTTAGTTGAAATGACACTTAACTTACGAACGTATTCTTTAGCCTGCTTCAATGCTTGTTCGTATTCTTTAGTAATGGTTTCATCGTCTGGTACGAGCCAAGGAAGCATATCATCCAATTGTATTACAGAATGTTGTAGCATCAGCGCTGTGAGCTTTTGCAGGGAAAACGGAGTTCCATTGACAGTAGAGCTGTATTTAAATCCTAAAACTTCACAAAGTACTTGCTGGTCGCTCATATACGAACGAATTAAAGGTATAAAAAATGCATCAGCTTCTGATCGATTTTCAAAGGTCTCTAATAAAATGTCAAGTACACGATTAGGATCAAGGTTGAAATATCCTGAAATAAAGATATTTGAATTTTCAGCTGTATTTGTTCTCTTTACATAAAAATATTAATTTTTTCTATCAGATTATTTTTTTACTGCTAAATCATTACGTAAACAATAGTCGTACCAATTAATGACTTTACTATTTCTAAAGTTGACGCCACTTCACTTTCTGGACGTTCTTGATTCAATTCTACAATAAGTTTGGAGTAACCTTCACTTTCTTCTCTGAATAAATTAAATTTTCGTTGTTTGTAGCTGAAATATGAAATGAAAAATAAAAAAAAATAGTACTTTTGTTATAGATCCATATATGGTTAATATGTTATTTAAAAAAATAAACAAAAGTATTCTAATATAATGTATATTATATTAGCCATATCTACGTACTATAATTTCGTTTTCACTTTAATAAATTTTGTTTGAAAACTTCGGTTTTTTAATGTTCCTACATCTTGCAATGTTTCAATTTCTAAACGTTCTTTTATTATTCTATCTGTTAATACCTGAAAGATGAATAATATCTTTTTAACAATTTCAATTGCTATAACAACGATGAAAATTAATTTAGTCATATAACGGTACCTTTTCCGATTCTTTTACAATATAATAAAAGTTATTCCTATCTTCGGTGTGAACTTCTGCATCAATTAAGGTAAATATATCAACTATTGCTGATGGTATCGCCCAATCAATATTCTGAAAATATATCATGCAACCTGTTATCATCGCTTCTTGTCTTGCGATGACCGATATTATGAAATATGAAAATAGAACTTACAGTAACTTCGCTTAATGTTGCAATAACATTATCCTTTTTTATGTTTCCACGGATTCCATTTGAAATCAATTCGTATAATCCCCGTCTCCATTCTGTAAACATCAAATGAAAGAACAATATTAATTCTTTTGTTCCAACTTATCTGCATACATTACAATAAATTAAAACAATATACTAAAAACGAATGTAAATACAAATTGAGACCATAGTACGCATTGACGTTATATTGAGTCAAAATAATTATTGTAGAGTAATAATCAATGATTTATGCAATAATTATATAATTAAAATGAATAATAAGGCATATGTATAGCCATAAAAAAAGAAAAAATTGGTTAAAAATGCAATGCTCGTAAGAGAATGTTTTCCAGATGTAGTAAAGGTTTGTTATATAGCCTATTTAAAATGCACGAAAGGGGTAAATGTAAAACAACTTACCAGCTGCGTTGCCTTCCTTAAATAAGTGCTTGATTAGCTTGAGGCTGCAAACAGTTGTTAATTGACAATTAACTCTTCAGAAGAGCGAGAAACAGGAGAGATAAGTTGCAACCATCAATTCTCGGATAGGACCGAGAGTATCAATTCAATATTAATCAGGCGCGCTTTTGGCGCAACATCGTTTTAACCACTTACAAGTCATTTTTTCCATGCTTATCCCAAGTTTTCCATATCTCAGAATTCCAAACTTTACCGGCCATTCCAATTTTAATCAAAGTGCTTTAAAATTAAAAACAAACGTATCGACATCACAGGTTAGCAGATCCCATAAACCATTACTGCAAGCGTCTAGCAACTTAATCACGATGTCTGATCGTAAGCTCGTGTCCGTAAAATGAACCCAAACTTCTTCCGACTCGATTGGTATGAGAGTGCCTGATCGAGATTCAAACGACCAATCAGAGAATTTTATATATACATAGTTATTTGACCGCTAATGAAAATCAACCATATGCTCAATCATGAAATAAAAATGAAAAAAAGTAATGATTAAAAATGAGAAAAAATAATCACATGTCGTAACTTTGATGATTCTGTTAAGATGAACTCTTTACGCTTTCTTTGATTTCAATAAATTCTGATTTAAAATTTATACTTTATTTCGTTCGTATAATAGTCAAATATATTATTATTTAATTACTTGCAATATTTTTGTAATATTTTTTTTATTTTTATTTTGTAGTATTTTTTTTTAAGAAGTAATTTGTGGCGGTTAGTTTCCGATCAACACTGCCACCTGGCGACAGCCGACGTGATCAACCGTTTCGGCCAAGACCCGACTTCCGAGCGCTGACATCGACGTCACGGCTCGTCTCACAGCGCGACTTCTACTCGGCGCTACCACCGCCAGCGATGCCAAACCTCCCCGTTTTCTCCCGCTAACAATACACAGAAACGCGCGATCTTATCGACTCTCTTCTTCTACTAGTCCAGGCATATTAGAGTTTCACCTCGGAATGAGAGATAGTCGGCTATAAACTTGTATAAACCTTTATTTCAACACCCTAAAACTTGTCTCAAAACCTACTTATCGTAGGGTGTCTGCGACTACAGATATTCCAAGGTCAAAGGTCAAAAAATCGATTTTTTACACATTTATTGCAAATATCTCGTTTCCTATGAG